>NW_027198384.1:0-45129 GCF_038502225.1 Cherax quadricarinatus
GCACGCCTGTTAATGTGTTGCCCAGATTGCCCCAGTTGAATTTACCAACGTTCGACGGAACCTTAACAGAGTACATTGCTTTCTGGGATCAGTTTAAAGCCCAGATAGATGACAGAGACGATTTGTCAGATGCCGTCAAATTACAATATTTACGTTCACAGCTCAAGGGTAAAGCCTTGGACTTGGTCCGGCATTACCAAACCACCGACACCAATTACCAACATGCCAAACACCAATTAAAGGACATGTTTGGCAACACTGAGGAGATAAAGGTAGCTATACTTTATCGGTTGTTGGATCTAGAGGCTTGTCGCCATGACCGTCAGAGCCTAGAGAAGTTCCGAATCGAAGTTATGAGTTTGACGAATAGTCTTAAAGATTTACATGATTGGGGTAAGTCGGAATGGTTCATCAGTCAGGTGATTCAGAGGAAACTGGCTGGCACTACAGTGCATGAGTTACACTTAAAATATCAGACGAATAGGTTCACGATACAACAGATCGTTGAGGGGTTGGGAGATCTCGTTTCTCATTTGAGTATAGGTGTGAGAGAAGAGTCACCACCATCGCCACCTAAAAACCCAGAAAGTCACTCAAAGATCTCGAGAGATCAGTCTAAAGCTCGTACGACTAACGTTGGAGTGTACTATGGTAAAGAAGTGTCTAAGGTAAGAACCTCTAAGCAGAACCTCAGAGGCACTCATGCCACAATATGTGTGTTCTGCGAAGGCAAACACGCTAGCACGAGTTGCCCGGAGTATACGACACTGAGCAGTAGGCAACAGAGACTAAGGGAGTTGAGACTCTGCTTCAAGTGTTGTGGGGAACACTTTGCGAGAGACTGTGGCACCCAGCTCAGTGAGTGTCGAGTCTGTTGCAAAGGTAAGCACCATACTGCACTATGTCCCAAAAATTTAAGGGAACCCCAGGCTAGTAGGGATATCTCTCAGGTAGAGATAGAAAGTGAGTCCGAGCCTGAAATGGTAGCCAGCGTGATTAGTGGGAGTAAAGTCTCTAATCCGAGTGAGAATCACGGAGGTGCTGCCCTACCTACGATCATGGCAAAGGTTGTGAATGGGCACAGGTCCGAAACAACCCGATTATTCTTTGACCCAGGAGCACAAGTATCCTTGATAACAAAGAAGTTGGTGGCTAAATTAAAGTTGAAGGCCACAAAGAAAGTTAGTATGATGTTGGGAGGGGCTGTAAGTCAGGTCCCACCCAAATCTTATGATGTGGTGGATGTCACAGTCAAATTAGGTGGACATCGCAGAGACATTACAGCCTTGGTGGTAGAGACATTACCCACGGCAATTACAGTGAGAGGTCTTGCTGCAGCAGCTAAGCGATTGAAAGACCTTGACGTGAAGCTGGCAGACCAGGGAATTACCACTGACACGGTCAGAAATGTAGGTATCCTGGTGGGAGCCAATCATATAGATGACTTCCTGTCTACACGACAGACGTTTAAGGAAGGAATTGGGTTATACAGATCCCCAGTAGGATGCATCATAGGCAGCAGGATTCCACCTGAATTCCCTGCCACGCCAGATAGAGAAGCTGTCCCCATGATAGCTGGGGGAGTAGTGATAATGAATACCAGTATACACTATGAACCGCCAGGGAAGCTGAACCAGGTAGGTAGTGATGAACACTCGGCCACCTTGGGAAAACACTTTTACAGGGTACATGAAGAGGGAGATAGATTGCCATTAAATCCAGGGAACCTCGTAACAGTGGGAGGAAAGGCTACCACGGCATGTGGGCCACTGGGTGGGAAAGTACGGAGCCGCTCAGTCAAGGCTAGACATATGAAAGACGTTAAAGTTAAAGGAAAGGGTGCTAAGACCACTGGAACCAACAAGTTTACACCCCCAGGGCCCACTGGGAGGGCCTGCAGGAGGCGAACTTGATTTAGACTTAGCGCCTACCTTCGCCGGCGGGAGGATGTGGAAATTTATTTGGTCCCTAAAGTTCCACAGGACCGATCCGACATGGCCGTGATGGAATGGCTGAGCTGGATGGCCCTTAAAACCTTCCCAAACAAACAGCATTCTCTCTAGTTGGCGGTGGATTGTTGGTAGGCATTTATTTAAGTTATATATTTACCCTTCAGGGAAGGAGAAGGTAGTTGTACTGGTAATACACTAATATTAGGTTTACTAAGGCAACTGTAGATAATAATAATGTAGACCTAAGACCTTAACATAGGTAGTAATAGGCCGATAATGTAGGCAAACACTAGGTTAAGTTAGCTAGGGAGAACTGGCAGCCCTAGCTTGAAGGATGAGGCGCGGGTCTGGAAGACATGAGCTTTCCCTTCTTAAGACAGACACCAACTGGACAAGACGTGCCGTGATCAGCAGACGGCGCCCCTCACGTGTCTTCACATTTGAGACCTGGGGAAATCTGGTAGAGGCACTTCGATATACTGTAGATGACCTCCATCAGGCCCATACTGCAAGACAAGACCTCCACTTTCTCGTAGATTTCTGGCCAGTGTCTGGGGAGATTGTGAGTTGAGTTTATCTGTGGGCCTGGTGTGCAACAGGCAGAGCATGCCCAGTAAGTACCAGTGTCTCAAAGCAGTCTGGAAGCTAGTGTCCGTGTCTGCATAGTTATACTAGGGGATACATACCCTCTTGGATATAGGAATTTCTGAAGTGCAGGCAGGTCACTAATAACGATTGAATATTGCAGGAATTAAGGCTCCCGGTTGCACGTGGTTTCTGAGGGAAAGTCCAGAGGGGCTAAGGCTAAGCTTAGGGAAGTTGAAGATCAGGATATATGCTGCAACACCAAGTAAGTTAGTCCTTTATACGTGCATGCAGGCGAGTTTCTTGCAACATCAATCATTTGTGAAAATCTGTCCTATAAGCCACTTGTGAGGCTGAGGTACCCACCTCAGAGCTCGGTGTCAACAGAGTTTGCCAGGGTAGGCGACTCACTTGGAGGCAGTCCACACAAATTTTCACATATATATATTATATATATTATATATATATATATATATATATATATATATATATATATATATATATATATATATATATATATATATATATATATATATATATATATATATATATATATATATATATATATATATAGTACATATATATATATATATATATATATATATATATATATATATATATATATATATATATATATATATATATATATATATATATATATATATATATATATATATATATATATATGCAACAAGATCACAGTAAACAGGTGATTTTAGAATATGCAAAACAACCACTCTGAAAAAACAGAGAAATTCCAAGCGCTTTCGTGACTACTCACATTATCAAGGAACTATGAAAGTAAAGCATCCAAGGAAGCTATATAAGGGGTCTGGCTAACACCTCACTATCAGATCCCACAACGGTTAAACACCTGACGCGCGCCGACTCAACTGGAGAAATCCTTTGCAAAACTCACCCCCAAACTATTCTACCCCAGAAAGTTTAAAAATTATTATTTGTCCAGTGTATTATTAAATTCTTCCCAAATTCTATTAATTATAAATGGATCTAATTTATATAAACCAAAGGAAATATTCATATTATTGTCAAAACTGCTTTTTATGAAACAAGATTCAATTATATTCCTGTCGACCATGGACTTGCTTGATACTACTTTCTCAACTTTTTGAAAATCAATTGGATGGTTAAAATCTCTTACATGAATAAATAGAGCATTGGAATCTTGTCCAGTTCTAATGCTATATTTATGTTGTTTTAATCTTAGTTCGAGATTTTTACCAGTTTGACCGTAATAAACTTTATCGCAAATTTTACAAGGAATCTTATAGACACATCCATCAGTATTTTGGGGGGAATTCTTTATCAAAAGTTTTTTTACTGTATCAAGATTTTTTAATACAACTTTAATATTAAAAGTCTTAAGAAGAGAAGGCATATCAACCAAGTTTTCATGGTAAGGGAGAACCAACATATTTTTAGTTGAATAAAGCTGGTTGTCCCTTTTTGGATTGTAAAAAGTATTTCTAGCAACTTTAAAAGATTTATCAATTACATTTCTTAGGTATTTTAAATCATTACCTATTTCATAAATTTTGGATATATCCTCATCTATGAACTCAGGACTACAAATTCGTAAAGCTCCCAAAAACATTGATGAGAAAACAGACAGTTTGACTCTATCTTGATGCGAAGAATAATAGTGGACATAGGAACAGTTATTTGTAGGTTTTCTGTAAATTTTAAATTTGAATTCATTATTACTCTTAATAATTAAAACATCTAGAAAAGGCAATGAGTTATTTTCTTCAAACTCAAAAGTAAAGTTTATAGAATGGGCTAAGCTATTTAATTTTCCAAGGAAATGGTGTATATCTACATTTTTGGGCATAAGACACAAAATATCATCAACATATCTGAACCATTTAGCTCTATTAGGGAGGATTGTGTTAAGCAACCTTGTTTCAATAAATTCCATGTATAGGTTACTAAGAACAGGTGAAAGAGGATTTCGCATTGCCATACCAAACATCTGAGTGTAAAACTTATCATTAAATACAAATTTTGCATCAACAATGCAAAGTTTAATAAGTTTAATGATAATAGGAACTGGCAATGGTAAATCATAATTAACGAGTTCTTCAGATAAGAAACTTAATAAATCATCAACAGGAACTTTCGTAAACAAAGAAGTAACATCAAAACTAACCATGTTAAAATCATTTAAGTCAGTCAAGGAGCTTAATTTATCAACCAAGTCTACGTTGTTTTTAACATTAAAGTTAGAAATTTTGCCAACAATAGGGCTCAAAATATCAACAAGCCATTTGGATAATTTATATGAAACTGACCCTATGGAGCTAATAATTGGTCTGACTGGATTCCCTGGTTTGTGTGTTGGTTCTCCCTTACGATGAAAACTTGGTTGATATGCCTTCTCTTCTTAAGACTTTTTATATTAAAGTTGTATTCAAAAATCTTGATACAGTAAAAAAACTTTTGATGAAGATTTCCCCCCAAAATGCTGATGGATGTGTCTATAAGATTCCTTGTAAAATTTGTGATAAAGTTTATTACGGTCAAACTGGTAAAAATCTCGAACTAAGATTAAAACAACATAAATATAGCATTAGAACTGGACAAGATTCCAATGCTCTATTTATTCATGTAAGAGATTTTAACCATCCAATTGATTTTCAAAAAGTTGAGAAAGTAGTATCAAGCAAGTCCATGGTCGACAGGAATATAATGGAATCTTGTTTCATAAAAAGCAGTTTTGACAATAATATGAATATTTCCTTTGGTTTATATAAATTAGATCCATTTATAATTAATAGAATTTGGGAAGAATTTAATAATACACTGGACAAATAATAATTTTTAACTTTCTTGGGTAGAATAGTTTGGGGGTGAGTTTTGCAAAGGATTTCTCCAGTTGAGTCGGCGCGCGTCAGGTGTTTAACCGTTGTGGGATCTGATAGTGAGGTGTTAGCCAGACCCCTTATATAGCTTCCTTGGATGCTTTACTTTCATAGTTCCTTGATAATGTGAGTAGTCACGAAAGCGCTTGGAATTTCTCTATTTTTTCAGAGTGGTTGTTTTGCATATATATATATATATATATATATATATATATATAGTATATATATATATATATATATATATATATATATATATATATATATATATATATATATATATATATATATATATAAAAATATATATATATATATATATATATATATATATATATATATATATATATATATATATATATATATATATATATATATATATATATATATATGGTATAAACCTTGGTAATAAATACTGACAAGTTGGTTTAGAAAGACACATAAGCAAACACTATGATATATTTATTAGAAAACGTTTCGGTTAGAAGTGATCAAGGTCCCAGGACCGAAACGTTTTCTAATAAATATGTCATACATGTCATATATATATAAACACAACATCAAAGAAAAGCATATAAAGTGTCAAGACTACACCTCACCATAGCGTCACCACAACTAAGCAACGCCTCACACACGCGTGACGACACCTGACTCTGTGAAACCAACCTAATATTCTACCAAAGAATTAAGATTTATTACTTGTCCAATGTATCATTAAATTCTTGCTAAATTTTATTGGTTATAAATGAATCTAATTTATATAAACAAAAGGAAATATTCATATTATTTTCAAAACTTCTTTTCATAAACCATGATTCAATTATATTCCTGTCTACCATGAATTTGCTTGATACAACTTTCTCGGCCTTTTGAAAATCAATTGGATGGTTAAAATCTCTCACATGAACAACTAGAATCTTGTCTATTTCTAATGCTATATGTATATTTGACCGTAATAAACTTCATCGCAAATTTTACAAGGCATCTTATAGACACATCCGTCAGCAAAAGTTTTTTTAATGTATGAAGATTTTTAAATACAACTTTGATATTAAAAGTCTTACGAAGAGAAGGCATATCAACCAAGTTTTCATGGTAAGGGAAAAGCAACATATTTTTAGTTGAATAAGGTTGGTTGTCCCTTTTTGGAGTGTAAAAGTATTTCAAGCAATTTTAAAAGATTTATCAATCACGTTTCCTGGGTATTTTAGGTCATTAACTATTTCACGAAAGCGCTTGGAATTTCACTATTCTTTCACAGTGGTTGTCTTGTATAGGTGAGTTTCTGAGTCCTTCCTCATAATACATTGACCATTTAAATTTGCTTCATAATTTGTGTTAAAGTACAAGCTGGCCCAAGAGTGGTTTCTTTTTCTATTTTAAATAAAATAAATGCCCATAGATTATGCAGGTCGTTTACCATTAGGAGCCAGGACTTTTATTTATGTTACGCAGTAAAAAGCATATCATTGGGTTAATAGCATTATCTTGGGTTAGTAGGATTATAATGGGTTAGTAGCTATGTCTTGGGTTACTGGGTTATCTTGGGTTAGTACCATTATCTTGGGTTAGAAACATTATCTTGGGTTAGTAACATTATCATGGGTTATTAGTGTTATCTTGGGTTAGTAGCATTATCTTTGGTTAGTAGCATTATATTGGGTTAGTAACATTATCTTGGGTTAGTAACATTATCTTGGGTTAGTAGTGTTATCTTTGGTTAGTAGCATTATCTTGGGTTAGTAGCATTATCTTGAGTTAGTAGTATTGTCTTGGGTTAGTAACGTTATCTTGGGTTAGTAACATTATCTTGGGTTTGTAGCATTATCTTGGGTTAGTAATATTTTCTTGGGGTAGTAATATTATCTTGGGTTAGTAACTTTATCTTGGGTTAGTAGTGTTATCTTGAGTTAGTAGCATTATCTTGGGTTAGTAGCATTATCTTGAGTTAGTCACATTATCCTGGGTTAGAATGTTTATCTTGGGTTAGTAGCATTAACTTTGGTTAGAAGGGTTATCCGTAGGTTAGTAGGGTTTTCTATGCTAACTCCCTGGCTAGAATTAAGAATAGGGTGGACAAATATTTCTGTTAGTTTGAATTTAAGAACTCGCTTGCTATGGGCCAGTAGACCTACTGCAGCGTTCCTCCATTATGTTCTGATGTTTTAATATCAATACAAATATTTCAAATTTAACTAAATATTTAATATATATTTTAGGTTTTATTTAAATCCCAATTATCATGAGGGTTTTATTCTTGCAAAATGTTGCCTAACTTAATGAAACACTAGTGTGAAGAACATATGAGAACATATTAGTACATTACATATACCTCCAGGTTTGTCAAAAATCTTAATACGACAAAAATATTAGAATTTATCCTGCTTTACGTTCTAGAAAACAATGCTTGTTGTTATAGTACTGTTTAGAGAGGCTTGATATTTAAGTTATACTATACCCTTGCTATGCAAATCTCAGAGCAGTCATCCATTACCTGTATAGACACTTAATATCTAATAACTACTCGAACCAATGGCAGTATTAGACATGTATTGGCTGGTAAAAACACAACTATAACATTTGGGTTCATAGACTGCTGGATTTCAGGATAACTACTTGACTTATCAAGATTGTGGGAAAATTTGAAGGTAAGGTTCTTGCTGCCCAGCTAAGTCTTCAATGTAAGTATAAAATAATGTTGGAATCTTTCAAAAAAGCGGGTCCTCGGTCATCAATGATTGCTTTATTAGCGAACCAAATAATATACAAACGGGTTGTGTCTTGAAGCTTTAAAAACACGGAAACTCTCTGAGCGATAAATTAGCATGTACTTGAAATTGAAACTATGTGTTGCTTTATTGCGACCCCTGAATGGGTCACAATGTATATAATGTATATTACCTGTTCATATAATTTTATGTTGCTTATATCTGCGACATTAGCTAAATCGTAAATATATTGCTTTATATTATTATATGACTTAGTTATATTATTAGGTAGGATGTAACATTTATATATTCAGTGCTCAGAGTTCGAGTGTTAAGTAGCTGACAGCATTGTCTAACTACTGTAATTTTCACTCTGCTTGTTTTGCTGCCAGCTTCTGTGTTGCTGGGCAACAGCAGTCCACAGAAAGTCACATGATCAGGGTGGGGTGATCACATCTCACCTGGAAAGAGTCTAGCTGGCCTGTGCGAGCTCTTGTCTGTTTGACGTTCTTCTAACAAGACGTCCCTCTCCAGCTCTCTATTGCGGGCCCTTGTTGGAAGATCGTCTCTGTCGCTTTCTTGTTGTTGGTTCTGCGTAACACTGTTCAGAGAACATTGCCTAGACTTAGTGATTTTCGACGTTGTACTGAGGTTGTGTGTCACATAGACACTCTGAGAAACTCAGGTCGTGAGCTGTAGCTTCTGACCTAATTTGTACTGGTATCTGTGTACTGTCACAGTCGGGGATTTTCTAATGCTGAACTTAGATTCAGTAGCATGGGAGTTTTGTGACTTTTGTGGAGGATCTGCAGATGGTCCTTACTTAGTGTCGTTATATTATCTCCTTGTTCCTGATTCTGTGTCACTGTTGCTTGTTATATTGCTGTTCCGCTTATCAGTCGTTTTATTGTTCAATCAAGCTGTTCTGATTGCCAGGTTGGTCAAGGAGTTAGTTTATGTGAGGACTTTTAGTCAGTCGCTGGTTAAGTCAAGCCGAGTCTTACTTGTATATGTTTGTTCTATGTTATTAAATGCTAACAATGTACCAGACGGTACTTAAAAGCCATAAATATGTGATGTGTCTTCAGCACAATACTACTGTACACGAGAAAAGTGTAGGAACTTGTATCCTGTATTATATTTAGTTGATTACTCTAATTTACTTTGATATTATAAGCCTAGGCAACTTTATTGTTATTAATAAACTTATTAAATTTAATTTCTTTAGTTAGTAGCCTACCAGTTGTAATCCTGAAGCACTATTGAATCTTATTTAATTCTAATGGATAATTGGACCAGGATACTGACTACTTGTTACAAAAACCCAGTAACAGGCTGGATGCTAGAAGGACAGTCCTTTCTAGTATTCACTGGAGATCTCTGTCATTATTAGAAATCGCGTGTTTTGTAGCATTCTTTGACGCAGCGAGGCAACCTGTCTTGATCCCAGGTGGAAACATTCATGCTTGCTAATGTAATTTCTTGATAGAATATGCTTCTGGCATAACCCTGATTCATCAACAATAAACATTTGTTCATGATTGTATATGTTCTCAGAAATCTTTTGCGCAACAATGTGTTCATTAAACTTTATGTTAAGTTGCTGGGCCCATTCCAGGAATCTTTAAATGTGTTGTGCAACTTTGGTCATAGGGCCCCTGTACATGATAATAGATGCAGGAATCAAGCCAGAAATGAATGTTTTAACTCAGTCAGACGAAGCCTTCTCATGTTATGAAGAAAATAAATACGAACAGAAATACAAGAAACAGAAATAAAAATAAAACTCAAGCAACGACTTAAAGGTCGTTCTTCTGGGTTATCTAATAAAGAACTTTGTTGCATACTCTCCTGTGGTAGCCATCAACATCACTTTCTATAATTAATATACTCACGAGGAAAGTGCTAAATCCCTAGTCTGGGAAATTGAAGGTACACCATTTTAACCCAAGAACAAGGAGGCGGCTCCTGTTCTTTGAATCAAGAGCTCTTCATTATCTTAAAAGAAACTCCCTTAACCTCCTCCTCCCCTCCCAAGTACAACACCACATACCTGCTATAGCTGCTGCTAGATGACGTGATCAGGCCAGAATGAGCCACTTCTTGAAGGTCGGAACACTGTGGTACTGTGTATAAACTGTAGGTGATCGATGGAGAGTCAACAGCCTGTCCGGGTCCTCCCACAGTACACACTCCTCCTAAAAATATGCAATGAAAATACATCTCTCTCTCTCTCTCTCTCTCTCTCTCTCTCTCTCTCTCTCTCTCTCTCTCTCTCTCTCTCTCTCTCTCTCTCGTAATTTTTATTCTTAACATATAATCTAATTAAAAAAAAAACGCTAAACGGGCTAAGATGCAGTTACTAAGCATAAATATTTGAGGAATTTCTTAAGATTAATTGACTTCTTTGTTTCCACTTTTGGATGGCAAGAAAACATTTATAAAATGAATCCCTACAGCTCTTTTGTAAGTCTTTCTTTACTTTCTAGTGTGCATGAGTAAAAAATTGCATCACCAAAAATTAATTATCATTTTAAAATATGCTGTTATCAGTATTTCTTTTTGTACAGAAATGTATAAATTCTTGTTTGGGGAGAGAAAAATATTTCGAAATTCTAAAGATATAAGAAACATTTTTGGGCACAGCGAGTGGTTGCTTGAAGGTCCTTCTGTGTGACAGACCATTTAAGGTCCTCAGTGTCACTTACCGTGAAGATCCTCACTCTGCCACCGACTACTGTGCTATTCTGTCACTGACCATGACTAGTGCCACTGACTTAGGAAGATTCCTACCCCCTCTGTCACTGACACCAGATGGTTGTGACCGTCACTGTCCTTAATGGGTTCTAACTCTTTATCACTGAACATGGAAAATCTTCACTCATATTCACTGACCATGATAGGTTCTCTCTCTCTTTGTTACTGATAATGGAAGGTATTAACTCACTTCTACTGACCATGGAAGGTATTAACTCTGTCACTGACCATGGAAGGTATAAACTCTGTCACTGACCATAAGAGCATAAGAAAAAAGGAGAACTGCAATACGCCTACTGGCCCATGCGAGGTAGGTCAAACTCCTCTACCGGCCTAAGCTAATGGCCCAAGCTAGTCAGGTCCAAGTCACACCCACTTAAATAGGAAGGAGCACTCCATCAGACCCATTCGAGGTCCGTCAAGACACACCAGAGCACTGCTTACTCACGATGCATTACTCTTAACAGAGTAAAGATCAAACCAGCGAGTGGCACAACCAATGAGTCGTCCAAACTAGCACTTGCAGCTGTCGTTAGTGGCAGGCTGCAAATCAAATGTAATGCGATTTTATCGCTCAAGGAGGCCTTTGTTGTCGTCTGTACAGACGACACAGAGGCTGAGAAACTACTTACCACCACTGCTACTACCACTCTACGAGACCAGGGATTTCTTGTCTTGACTTCCCCAGCACTGTGGGCCAGGAGAACTGTGTTCCTCAAGCGACTCGACAACCTTATCACTGTACAGGCCACTGAAGAAATCAAGTCATCTATCGAAGCAAAGAACCTTTGGGCCAATGTGGACTTCATTACTAAAATACCCAATGCTTCATCCATGCTGAAGGTCACCTTCAGTGACGTCAACATGGCAGCCAGAGCTCTCGCTGAGGGCCTGGCTATTCACTACTTCCACATCAACCCAGCCTTCATCGAAACAGAGAAATTCCAACATATCTCACAGTGCTATAATTGTTACTCATACTTACACACAACAAATGATTGTCCTACCAAGGACAAGAAGTTCTGCTCCACCTGTGGTCGTGAGGGTCATAACTTGCACTTCATAAATTGCACTTCTGCTTCACCACCTAAATGCTTGAACTGCAAGAATGACCACCATACTCTTGCTGCCAGGTGCCCTACCAGAAGAGACATATTCAAGAAACAACAACAAAAGAAACCTAACCCACAAGCAACCACATATTCTGCTATCGCCAAGCTTCAAGCAGACACAACCAAGATACTACATGCCACGCAAGCTGCTCCCACCACTTCCCTGCCAGCACCTACTGCCGACTCCACCAAGATTCTTTATTGCATTATGTATGCTCATGTACAGAATGCAGCTGAGCCTGGTTCCTTCAACACCACCATCAATGAACTTTTCAAACTAAATAATATGCCTAGCCTCACATTCCCTGCATCACCACCTTCCACTGAGATCCTAAAATCTACTGCAAATATTACCAGCATCACCGCTGCTCCACCGCTGTCACAACCTCCACTAGACACAGAGATGGACCAATCAGAGACCACTGAGACGTCGGCAAACCCCACCAATGAGAGTCCACTACCGCTTGCATCCACTGCTAGAGCAACTGACCAGTCGAAAATCTCGCCTTCACCAGTTCAGCCACCAGCCAAGAAAGCAAAAACACAAGAAACTGCGGATGCACCTCATGGTGCCACTGACACTGCTGCACCACAACAAGTCCGATACCTGAAGGGTGTATACTTCTACACAACCAAGCAGTATAAGAACACAATGCTGTCTTCAGAAATCCACCATCACCTCCAGGACGGAACAGTCAAGTATACCTACGACCAAACTGTTACATACACCACTGCAGACATGACCAGACTACTCACTGCCAACACCCAACACCTTGTGGAAGTCGAGTACACCTCGAAGAGGAAATTCAGGATGCTTCAGAATGGGGACCTTGAAGACGGTACCCTCCTCTAGCACGACTATCCATGACCATTCACCATGAAGATAAGTTTCCCCAGCACTTTGCTGTCCGCTAAAGCTGGGTGTGGCTCCAATCGACCCTGTAACTGCTGCCTCTGCCCGACTGCGCTTCTCTTCGGGGAAGTCAGTGCAAGATAGAAGAAGATGACATCCTCCAACTGGAGGGCCAAGAAAGAAGAAAGAAGATGATTGTCACCCCCCACCCGGGGGGGGCCACTGCCGGGTCACCATCTGGAGAAGACCTGGGCCGGAAGTACCGGCGAATCAACATGAATGAATGAAAATGAACACCAACACACGACACTCCACACAGGAGAGCACAGCGCTAGCACGATCGACACCATGCCCTGCCCTTCAAGGGCAGAGTTGGTGCCAGAGCCCGAGTTTGTAGCTCACAAGATGAGGGGGGTACTTGTGCCTCCTCCCATGGGAGACTTAGGTCTCAGACACTCCCTAGACAGGGAGACAGTGCCGGGCCACCACTTGGAAGGGCCCGGGCCGGGAGAATACCGGCGAATCTTTAACAACAACAACATCAGATCCATTAGCACATTAGTCAGGTCCAACTCACACCCGCTCATGTATTTATCCAACCTATTTTTGAAACTACTGCTGCAGCAGCAGCATCTGAGCAGCATTGCTATAGTTTTACAGTGTCAGCGATCACTTATCGACAACTCATCCACAGCTCTATTACCAAACCAATGCTTTCCTATATCTTTCCTGAATTTAATTTGTTACAACTTGAAACCATTGCTGCGAGATCTGTCTTGGCTAGATTGTTTTAGCACAGTATTTACATTCCTTTATTTACTCTTGTTTTTCATTTATACACTTCAATTACATTCCCTTCTAATTCTACGCCTTTGTAGAGAGTGCAGATTCAGGGCCTCAGTCTATCCTCGTAGGAAAGATTTCTGATACAAGGAAGCATCTTCGTCATCCTCCTTTGTAAGTTTCTGTAATACGACGACCAAAATTGTGCAGCATAGTCTAAATGAGGCCTAATCAACAATATATAGAGTTGAAGAACAACCTAAGGACTTCTGTTAGTTATACTTCTTGATATGAAGCCAAGAATTCTATTTGCTATATTTCGAACACTTATGCACTATTGTCTTGGCTTTAGATTACTGCTAACCAAAACTTCGAAATCTTTTTCACAATCGGAGATATTAAGATCTACATTATTAAGTTTATAAATATCATGGTAATTTATCTTTCCAACACTAAGAACTTTGCATTTGTCTCAGTTGAACTGAATCTGCCACTTCTCTGACCACTGCTCCAATCTATTCAGATCTTTCTGGAGCGCTCTAGCATCTTCGTCAGAATGAATTCGACGGCCTATTTTGGTGTCATCGGTAAAATTGCTCAAGTCGCTATTTATTCCCTCATCAATGTCGTTTATGTAAATTGTGAACAACATGGGGCCCAGTACTGACCCTTGTGGAATACCGCTTGTGACGTGCCCCCACTCTGATTTCTCCCCATTTGTGCAAACGCTCTGTTGCCTATGTGTCAGCCATGCCTCTATCCAGGAAAAAGTTTCACTTCCTATTCCCTGTGCCTAAACTTTCCTCAACAATCTCTGAAGTGGGACTCTGTCAAAAGCCTTACTAAAGTTCATATACATAATATCATTTTCATTACCATGATCTCTATCCTCAAATACCTTAGTGAAAAAAGCTCAGCAATTTTCCTACTATGGAGGTTAGGCTTATTAGTCTGCGGTTCAATGTTAAGAACTTGTCTCCTTCTTTATAGATAGGTATCACCTTTGCCATTTTTCACTTATCTGGCATTCTGCCAGTTTGTAGAGATATTTTGAAAAGACTAGTAAAAGGTTCACTAAGTTCCTCCTTACATTCCTTTATTAAAACCCTTGCAAACAGTTCATCAGGGTCTGGGGATTTGTTAGGTTCTAATTTATCTATCTGTCTGAGAACCATGTCACTAGTGACTAGGATCATGCATAATTTATCATCGCTCAGTTTAACATAGTTTATTATTTCTGGAATTTCACTAGTATCTTACTGTTTAAAATCTGAGAGGAAATAAGTGTTAAAAAGCTACACATTTCCTTATCACTGTCGGTGAGCTGACCTGAGTGACTTTTAAGTGCGCCTATCTTGTACCTAATCTTACTTCTGTATACCCGAAAGAAACCTTTTGGGTTGCTCTTTGAATCCCTTGCGACTTTAAACTTATAATCTCTTTCTGCTTTTCTTATTCTCTTTTTATTTCTCGCTTTAATTGAATATAGTGGTTTCTTAACTGCCCTCTCCTTTCTTGATTCACCTATAAATACTTTTCTTTTAATCATTGAGATGTTTTAATCTATTGTTCATCCATTGTGGATCATTTTTTGTATGATCTAATTTTTCTATATGTGTCTGTGCAACTAGAACTATGCCCTGGAAAACGTCATATTGATAGCCACCACTACCTACCTGACCTATAGTCAGGTCATTCCAGTTCAACCCTCCCATGTAATTTCGCAGTCCTATGAAATCAGCCAAGCAAAAGTCAGGGACAATGATTTGATTGTAGTTATTAGGGTAATTCCATGATATACTGAAACTGAGTGATTTGTGATAGCTTTCCCCATGTTCATCATTAACCTCAAGATTATTAATTAGTAATTCCATGTTGGCAAGAACCAAGTCAAGCAGGTTGTCTCCTCTAGTTAGTTCTGTCACAAACTATTTTAAAAAGCAATCCTGAATCGTGTCAAGAAAATAGCTAGACACAAGATTTCCTGTCACATTGTTCAAGGCAATTTGTCTGAAGTGAAAATCTCTCATTAACACAACATTTTCATATCTAGAAGTCATATGAATTTCGCCCCACTTTTTATCAAAGTTTTCTTTATTTTGGGGCAATTTTGTCTCATTAAAACCTTTATATTTACAATTTCTGTGGTGATACTGTATGGGTTTTCAGTTTTTTCAATCTTAACCACGTTAGAAAGTTATTAAAATAATAGTACCGAATTCTACTACGATTTTTGTCTTTCTAATGTGTTCATGATACATTAACCTCATTATTAGTTGGCACTTGATCATCATATGACCTTGACATTCTATATCAAGGTTTGGGGGCCTATAAATCGCACCTAAAATTTATTTTTTGATGCCCCTCGAGAAATTATAGATAAACAGATTCTGTGTTCAACACTTCTAATATTATATCTTGTCTATCATAACAGTTTGAATTATCTCTCACATACATTGCCACTGCACCACCCTTCCTGTTGACCCTATCAGTGTAGAATAGTTTATAGCCTTGTATGTGGCATTCGGACAGTGGTAGGCACAATTCTGCTAATCCGCTAACCACTAATTAGCAGAACTAACTTTTTGTTTAGCAGATTAGCAGTTCTGCTAACTTCAGAATCTGTTAGCGGACCAATTACCTTCCGCTAAATAATGTTCCACTAACTTTGAGTCCGATAAAAAAAATTCGTAAGTTGCTGGTAGTTAGAGAGCAATACCTTTTCAATGGCGCACAAGTTTGTTCCTGTCTGTTGTTGGCATTTCTTTAACAGTCAGTCAATCACACTGTTGGCTGACTATGTGTAAATGTGACTTGTTAACGCAGCAGCAGCAGCATCTGAGCAGGATGCGTTGTCGCTTATGAAAAGAGGAGACATTTCTGTTCCACCTGAGGGTGTTGTTGTGGAGTCTGCAGCGGCTGTGGTTGAAGCAGAGGCCGCTCAGGCCGAGGACCAGAAGTTGCAGGACCCATTGTCCCACCTGGATGACTATTTTGTCCTCAAGTCAAGGGATATTTTCTTAATTTTCGTGGGTATTGCAAGTTATGACAGTTTAGAGGTACAGTACCTTTCCCAGTGTTGTAAAGTATTTAAGTAAAACAACCAGAGTACTGTACTTGACTAACTTTTCTCGGTGTTTACTTTTCAAAAATTACTGATGATGTAATTAGTAACGTATCGTTATCAGATTGTAGTGAAGTAAAAGTAATAACAGACTTCAGTACTTAAGTAAAAGTAAAAGTAATGAGCAATTTCAGTACTTTTTAAAAAGTAAATACTGAAAAAGGTTACTTAAGTACAGTACTCAAGTAATTTTACTTTGTTACTTTACAACACTGGTACTTATACTCGAGTATTAAACATGAGTACTGATTACAACACTGTCCTTTCCATTAGCCTAAAATATTAACAAAATTTCACTTTTTATCAAAGTTTTCTTTATTTTGGGGCAATTTTGTCTCATTAAAACCTTTATATTTACAATTTCTGTGGTGATACTGTATGGGTTTTCAGTTTTTTCAATCTTAACCACGTTAGAAAGTTATTAAAATAATAGTACCGAATTCTACTACGATTTTTGTCTTTCTAATGTGTTCATGATACATTAACCTCATTATTAGTTGGCACTTGATCATCATATGACCTTGACATTCTATATCTTATTAGGAAGCTCTCCAGGTCTGTTCTAAAAGTTTTAAAAGTAAAAGTAAATGACCGAGAACCTAAACTGAATCTGAATTCATGTGAAAAAGTTAGCGATTCGCATTTACTGTTAGTTCCGCTAATTTTTCGGCCGTTTAGTGGTTTAGCATTAGCGGAGCTAATTTTTTAGTTAACGGATTAGCAGTCAGTGAAGCTAACTTTTTGGTTAGCTGTGCCCACCACTGCATTCGGAAGGCATTTCCCTATCTTTCAGATTGATCCTGGTCTCTGTTATAGCAATAATATCAATGCTATCTGCACATGCAATTAATCTTATTTCTTACACTTTAAGGGAGCTAGTTACTAGCTACCCTCTTCTGTCACTTTTTGTTGACTAACTGCTTTAACTTAACTAGCAACTTTATTTTGAATATTACCTATTAAACATATCCCTGAGGTATCCTTGTAATATCTACTGTTTTCAACCTTCGTGCTTTAACCTGTTTGTTTCCAACACACACCCATACCTCTATATTCTATCAGTTTAAAGTTCTAGACAAGCCATCAATAACCCCCTCAATCGAACTGGCTAATGCAACCACTCCAGCCCCAGAGAGATGAACCCCATCCCTTGCAAACATATCACGTTTGCCATAGAATTTGTCCCAGTTATCAATGAATGGGATTGCAAGTTCTTTGCAGTACCTGACTAGCCAGCAATTTTCACCAACTGCCCTAGACAGCCATTCGTTGCCCACTCCCCTTGTAGTCAAGATGCTAAATATGACTGGAACCCCTTCCTTAGACTTAATTAAATTTATGGTTGACCTGTACTTATCTAGCAGCTCCTGTCTCCTGTCCATTTCGATATCATTTCCACTAACACTGAGACAGATAATGGGCTTATTCCCATCATCTAACGTGATATTATTCAACCTGTTGACTATGTCATGAACACCAGCTCCTGGGAAACACACCCTCTGTCTCACCTTTTTTTCTCTGTTACAGAAAGCATGGTCCAAATATCTTACCTTTGAGTCACCAACCACTAGGACACTCTTACCTTTGTTAGCAAGGAAGTTAGTGGTACCTTGAACCTCACTAACCACTGAAGTACACTCATCCTGGAGAACAGAAAATCGATTTCCTACCTTCAAATCTCTAGTAACCTTCCTTATCTTGATGCTTCTTCGTGAAGTGTGGACCACTTCCCACTTAAAGTGGCTGCCACTCTCCATTTCACTGCTGGTAACCTTTTACCACTCACTAACTCCATCAATTGCACACTCACTCCCAAACTTGTCTAGGTAAATTTTCAGCCTTCTATTTTCTCCTGAAGAAGTAGAACCTCCTTCTTCAACATTTTAGTCTGAGTTTCTAAAACAATACAGGAGCAGGCCATGGTGCTCTAAAATCCTCCACACTAATCCCCCAGAGAAGCTTAGGACAAAATGACCACTCATGACCACTGACCTGGAGCACTCTAGTGTTCTCGTCAGAATGAATTCTACTGCCTATTTTGGTATCATTGGTAAACTTGCTTATGTCACAATTTATTTCCTCATCTATGTCATTTATGTAAACTGTGAACAACAAGCAGCCCAACACTGACTACTGTGGAACACTGCTTGTGGTGCTCCCCCACTCTGATCTCTCCTTGTTTATGCAAACTCTCTGTTGCCTATCTGTCAGCCACGCCTCTATCCAGGAAAACTTTCTTCTCCTATTCTGTGTGCTTCAACCTTCCTCAGTAGTCTCGGAAGTGGGACTCTGTCAAAAGCCTTACTGAAGTTCATATACAAAATATCATATTCATTACCGTGATCTACCTCCTCAAATACCTTAGTGAGAAAAGTTAGTGAATTAGTAAGACAAGAATGCCCCTTTGTAAAACAGTGCTGAGTTTCATTACTCAATCTATCCCGTTCATTGTGGCTTTATATAGCCTCAGCAATTATAGATTCCATCAATTTTCCTACTATGGCTTATTGGCTTGTAGCTCGAAGCTAAGGACCTATCTCCTGCTTTGTAGATAGGTATCACCTTTGCCATTTTCCACTTATCTTGTACAATGCCAGTTTGTAGAGATGTGTTGAAAAGACTAGTAAAAGGTTCACTAAGTTCCTCCTTACATTCCTTTAAAACCCTTGCGAACAGTTTATTAGGGTCTAGGAATTTGTTAGATTTAAATTTATCTATCTGTCTGAAAACCATGTCACTAGTGCATAACTTATCATCGTTCAGTTTATCATATGTATTTTTATATTTCTGGAATTTTTCTTGTGTCTTCCTGTTTAAAAGCTGAGAGGAAATGAGTGTTAAAAAGTTACACATTTCCTTATCACTGCTGGTGAGCTGACTTAAGTAACCTTTGAGTGGCCCTTTCTTGTCTCTAATCTTACTTTTGTATACCAAAAAGAAACCTTTATGGTTACTCTTCAAATCTCTTGCGACTTTAGCATCATAATCTCTTTTTTTATTTCTCACTTTAAATGAATATACTGATTTCTTAACTGCCTCTCTCCTCTTTTGATTCGCCAGTATATGCCTCTCTTTTTACCACTGAGATGCTTTAATCTATTGTTTATCCATTTTGGATAATTTTTATTTGATCTAATTTCTCTGTCTGGAACATAGGTTGTCTATGTCGCTAGAACAATGCTCTGAAAAATGTCATGCAGGCAGCTATCACCCCCTACCTGACCCATAGTCAGGTGATTCCAGTTCAACCCTCCCAGGCAATATCTCAGTCCTATGAAATCGACCAAGCAGAAGTCATGGACAGAGATTTGATTGTACTTTTAGGGTAATTCCACGATTTTAAAACTGAGTGATTTGTGGTTGCTTTCCCCAAGCTCATCATTAACCTCAAGGTTATTAATTAGTGATTCGTTGTTGACAAGAAACAAGTCAAGCAGATTGTTTCCTCTAGTTGGTCGCTGTATAGTCCTTGTGGCTTAGCGCTGCTTTTTGATTATAATAATAATAATCCTCTAGTTGGTTCGGTCACTGTTTAACCCTCTAGTACTGACTATGGAAGGTATTAACTCACTACTACTGACCATGGAAGTTATTAACTCACTACTATTGACCATGGAAGTTATTAACTCAATACTACTGACCATGGAAGGTATTAACTCTACTACTACTGTCCATGGAAGATATTAACTCTACTACTACTGACCATGGAAGGTATTAACTCTACTACTACTGTCCATGGAAGATATTAACTCTACTACTACTGACCATGGAAGGTATTAACTCTACTGCTACTGACCATGGAAGGTATTAACCCTACTACTACTGACCATGGAAAGTATTTACTACTACCATGGAAGGTATTAACTCTGCTACTGACCATGGAAGGTATTAACTTCCACTGACCATGAGAGGTATTAATTAACTCTGCCACTGACCATGAAAGGTATTCTACCACTGACCATGAAAGGTATTAACTATGCCACTGACCAGGAAAGGTATTAACTCTGCCACTGACCATGAAAGTTATTAACTGCCACTGACCTAGGAAAGTTCTCTCTCTCTGTCACTAAACTTGCAAGGTCTTCATTCTCTATCACTGACCTTAGAAGGTCCACACTCTCTATTACTGACGTTAGAAAGTCTACGCTCTCTATCATTAACCTTAGAAGGTCCATGGAAGCTCTACGTTATCACTGACCTAAGAAGGTCCACATTCTCTATCACTGACCTAGAAAGGTGCTCAGGTTCTCAGGTGAAATTGCCGACCTAGAAAATGTACAGAGAACTTTCACGGCGCGCAGAACGGAGATAAAACACCTCAATTACTGGGAGCGCTTGAGGTTTCTAAACCTGTATTCCCTGGAACGCAGGAGGGAGAGATACATGATTATATACACCTGGAAAATCCTAGAGGGACTAGTACCGAACTTGCACACGAAAATCACTCACTACGAAAGCAAAAGACTTGGCAGACGATGCAACATTCCCCCAATGAAAAGCAGGGGTGTCACTAGCACGTTAAGAGACCATACAATAAGTGTCAGGGGCCCGAGACTGTTCAACTGCCTCCCAGCACACATAAGGGGGATTACCAACAGACCCCTGGCAGTCTTCAAGCTGGCACTGGACAAGCACCTAAAGTCAGTTCCTGATCAGCCGGGCTGTGGCTCGTACGTTGGTTTGCGTGCAGCCAGCAGCAACAGCCTGGTTGTCACTATTTTTGAAAGGTCCATACTGTCTACCATAGACCTTGGAAGCGCCTCACTCTCTATCAGTGACCTTCAAAGGACCTTATTCAGTATCACTGACCTTGGAAGGAGTATGTAAGCCCTAGGTAATTTTTGCAGATGATGGCACAGGTGAGTATCGAGACAGTGAAGAACTGACTGGTGTTAGATGGAACACATCCAGTGGGAGTTCCACCCACATAAGTACTGACGGAGACAGCGACGACACCAGCGCCCACACTCGCTATCACCATCACCCATACACACCACCTCGCCATCATCCTGGCAGTGTCTGCTGATGTCATTCTTCTTACAGACTGTCAGGGAAAATAAAAATTAGTGAAGCAGTCAACATGTCAAAATTAAATTATTTTTTTATCCCTTAAATTACAGCAGTATTTTTTGTTTAACTTGCTATTCATAACAACATGAAGTTGAACTGTGTCTACTAGAATTATCTCTAACAGATTAAGTGTTAAAATGGAATATTTCCTGCCATTTAATTAATTTAACTCAACAGCCATTTATACAATTGAAAAAACCCACTAAACCCGAATGAGTCGAAGTTGGCAAAGGCAGAGAGAGACAGGGGAGAGTGGGAGGGGGTAAGCACAGTAAAGAAAGTAAAACTAGCTCTAATAATTTAGTTTCATCTATGAACTCATAAAGAGAAGCAGCACTCACAGTGGGGTTGTCAGAGAGAAGAGCAGTCAGAGTAAGTGCTTCAAGGTATAGTAAAAAAAAGTATGGAAATGAATCTTAAGAACCCTGTGATAAACGTACAATCAGTCAGGTGGTGTTCAGATGGAAACAAGACACGACAAGTTTCACACAGGACTGGCAGGCGTCATACAGAAGTGGCAGGCGTCAGACAGAAGTGGCAGGCGTCAGACAGAAGTGGCAGGCGTCACACAGAAGTGACAGGCATCACACAGAAGTGACAGGCATCACACAGAAGTGGCAGCGTCACACAGAAGTGGCAGGCGGCATCACACAGAAGTGGCAGGCGTCAGACAGAAGTGGCACGAGTCACACAGAAGCGACAGGCATCACCCAGAAGTGGCATGCGTCACAAAAAAGTGGCAGGCATCACACAGAAGTGGCAGGCATCACACAAAAGTGGCAGGCATCACACAGAAGTGGCAGGCGTCAGACAGAAGTGGCAGGCGTCACACAGAAGTGAGAGGCATCACCCAGAAGTGGCATGCGTCACATAAAAGTGGCAGGCATCACACAGAAGTGGCAGGCATCACACAAAAGTGGCAGGCATCACACAGAAGTGGCAGGCATCACACAGAAGTGGCAGGCATCACACAGAAGTGGCAGGCATCACACAGAAGTGGCAGCGTCACACAGAAGTGTCAGGCAGCATCACACAGAAGTGGTAGGCGTCACACAGAAGTGGCAAGCGTCACACAAAAGTGGCAGGCGTCGCACCGAAGTGGCAGGCATCACACAGAAGTGGCAGGCATCACACAGAAGTGGCAGGCATCACACAGAAGTGGCAGGCATCACACAGAAGTGGCAGGCGGCATCACACAGAAGTGGCAGGCGTCACACATAAGTGGCAGGCATCACACAGAAGTGGCAGGCGTCACACAGAAGTGGCAGGCGGCATCACACAGAAGTGGCAGGCATCACCCAGAAGTGCATCACACAAAAGTGGCAGTGGCAGACGTCACATAGAAGTGGCAGGTCACCCAGACAGGCGTCACACAGAAGTGGCAGTCACACAGAAGGTCACACAGAAGTGGCAGGCATCACACAGAAGTGACAGGCGTCACACAGAAGTGGCAGGCGTCACACAGAAGTGACAGGTGGTCACACAGAAGTGACAGGCGTGACAGGCATCACACAGAACAGTGGCAGGCGTCGTACAAAAGTGGCAGGCGTCACACAGAAGTGACAGGCCTCACACAGAAGTGACAGGCGTCACACAGAAGTGACAGGCATCACACAGAAGTGACACGTCACATAGAAGTGGCAGGCATCACCCAGAAGTGGCAGGCGTCGTACAGAAGTGGCAGGCGTCGTACAGAAGTGGCAGGCGTCACACAGAAGTGGCAGGCGTCACACAGAAGTGACAGGCATCACACAGAAGTGACAGGCATCACACAGAAGTGGCAGGCATCACACAGAAGTGGCAGCGTCACACAGAAGTGTCAGGCAGCATCACACAGAAGTGGCAGGCGTCACACAGAAGTGACAGGCATCACACAGAAGTGACAGGCATCACACAGAAGTGACAGGCATCACACAGAAGTGACAGGCATCACACAGAAGTGGCAGGCATCACACAGAAGTGGCAGCGTCACACAGAAGTGGCAGGCAGGCATCACACAGAAGTGGCAGGCGTCGTACAGAAGTGGCAGGCGTCACACAGAAGTGGCAGGCGTCACACAGAAGTGGCAGGCGTCACACAGAAGTGACAGGCATCACACAGAATTGACAGGCATCACACAGAAGTGGGAGGCATCACACAGAAGTGGGAGGCGTCCTTGTGAAATGCCTATGAGTAATGTGTGTTTGACTAGTACAATGGCACACTACCAACAGTGATGGAAGGAGACCCACTGAATACATAGCTGCGGTTTTGTTTTAAGCATCTTACTGGTCCCCAACGAGGACCAACGACGCTGTCAAGCATCACATGTGCATCAACACACAAGAAAATATTCAGGAAAGGGGCAAATATCTTTGGGCTATGGATGGTCTTGTGCGGCAGAACGAGCAGAGAAGTACGCAAGTTCATTTACCTGGAACAACTATCTTTAAGGATCCAACAAAACCTAACGTGTGTGTGTTGTGTGAAGAGGCGACACAACTACTGGTGATAATAAAGAATAATAAGGTACGAGGCTGATAATCAAAGCACTGAATTGCTTGTCAAACGCTGAGAGTCCAAAAACTTTGACAATGGAACATACAGAAACGCAATAAAAAGCGTACATACAGCGCTGCAGTGGAAATGATAGCCATGTTCGGTTAATGTTTCAGAGAATGACAGCTGAGAAACGTTCACCTTCGGTAGACTTCGATTCATCGGTATAATTTGCATTATTAGTGTTGCGATTATTTTTTTAGAATCAGAAGAAGTACATAACTTTAAAGGAGATACGAGACTTTAGACAATGAAGAAATAGAGACATTCGAGAGTTTCCCGGTAATATCGAAGTGATAAAACAAAGTACAACCACGGAGTTTTGAATATTAATCTATATGTATTCATTAATTTATTTAATAATATAGTGAGTTAATAATATGTTCACACATCCTCATATTTTTGTATATATTTCTTAAACATTTATAGACAATATGTAGCTAGACAGTCAAGGTAGACAAGACTTACTCTTTGAAAGTAGCAGAGAACCGTGGACACAGTGACAACAGAAACAGAGAATATAGTATCAGCAGCACACCGTGGACACAGTGGACACGTCCTCGTCCTAACAAAGATGGCAGGTGACTCGTCCGTCAACCCTTCTCAGTCAAAGGCTACTTAACACTGAGTTAGGGGATTTATGAAATATTTATAAGCAGATGAAGAGGATCAATACAGTCGCTTACTTGTTGTATCTCAACACATAGTGAACCACGAATTTAGAAAATTCCTTCCGCATATTGTTTAATATGAATAAGAAATCTGCAATTGTTAGGGATTGTATTTTCCTTATTGAAAATCTTCATGGTAACTGTGGTGCTTATTATGTCTTGCATATTGCAAAGTGCATGTAGTATATCTTGCCTTCCATCCCTCCATTGTTGGGCTTAAGGACCATCGACCTATAAAGAGATCATGAGTTGCTTTGCATGTCTTTAATGATGCATAGTTAATGTGGTATGTCTCGCCCTCATTAATGATCATCCACCTAAAAAGCATCTTTTGACCAGAAACACCTTTTTCTTGCCACGGCACAAGGTACACAAGGTAACCTGGCGGCCAGGAAGGAAGAAGTATACCTGTGTCTACCTGACTGTTAAGAAACATAAAAATATGGTTATAATGATAACCATATTTTTTAAAAGGGATGGACTGGTAAACCAGCGGAAGGCCTCGGTCTGATAACCAAAAGCTCCAGCACCGGGTCATCATATAAATAAGACCCACGGTAAGAAACACTAGTCCTGTATCCGGAAAAATCTTGCCTGAGAAACGTAAACGTGTGAATGAAGCGTGATAAAGTGAATGTTAGTGTGTGTGTGAGAAGCATCAAAATGTAGCGTGTAAGCAAATGTTTGTTTTTTATTGTCAGAGAAGAATGAATTTTTAACACAGCTAAAAACATGGAAGAGGATCCTCGTGTTTAAGTTAAGGCACAAAAATAAGTATACATGAAGGGGGTCAGGTAGCTGAAAGGCAACACCAGGGGTCAGGTAGCTGAAAGGCAACACCAGGGGTCAGGTAGCTGAAAGGCAACACCAGGGGTCAGGTAGCTGAAAGGCAACACCAGGGGTCAGGTAGCTGAAAGGCAACACCAGGGGTCAGGTAGCTGAAAGGCAACACGAGCCATCAAATAGGACGGGTACATACATATTAATATTTACAGATGGGAACATGTTTGTCACATTGAGGAAGTCATCAGAGAGTCAACGATGGTTTGGATAGTGTGAAACCATGATAGTTGTGAAACAATGAGAGAAGTGAACCCATGATAGCTGTGAACCCATGATAGCTGTGAACCCATGATAGCTGTGAACCCATGATAGCTGTGAACCCATGATAGCTGTGAACCCATGATAGTTGTGAACACATGATAGCTGAGAACCCATGATAGCTGTGAACCCATGATAGCTGTGAACCCATGATAGCTGTGAACCCATGATAGCTGTGAACCCATGATAGCTGTGAACCCATGATAGCTGTGAACACATGATAGCTGAGAACCCATGATAGCTGTGAACCCATGATAGCTGTGAACCCATGATAGCTGTGAACCCATGATAGCTGTGAACACATGATAGCTGAGAACCCATGATAGCTGTGAACCCATGATAGCTGTGAACCCATGATAGCTGTGAACCCATGATAGCTGTGAACACATGATAGCTGAGAACCCATGATAGCTGTGAACCCATGATAGCTGTGAACCCATGATAGTTGTGAACACATGATAGCTGAGATGATAGCTGTCATGATAGCTGTGAACCCATGATAGCTGTGAACCCATGATAGCTGTGCATGATAGCTGTGAACCCATGATAGCTGTGAACTGATAGCTGAGAACCGATGATAGCTGTGAACACATGGTAGCTGTGAACTCATGATAGCTGAACCCATAGCGGTGAACCCATGACAGATGTGACACCATGATAGCTGTGAACAAATGATAGCTGTGAATCCATGATTTCTGTGAACCAATGAGAACCCATGATAGCTGTGAACGCATGACAGCTGTGAACAAATGATAGATGTGAACCCATGATAGCTGTGAACCCATGATAGCTGTGGAACCATGATAGCTGTGAACCCATGACAGATGTGAACCCATGAGAGCTGTGAACCCATGGTAGCTGTGAACCCATGAAAGCTGAGAAAGCATGCTAGCTGTGAAACCATGACTGCTGTGAACCCATGATAGCTCTGAACCCATGATAGCTGTGAACCCATGATAGCTGTGAACACATGATAGCTGAGAACCCATGATAGCTGTGAACCCATGATAGCTGTGAACCCATGATAGTTGTGAACACATGATAGCTGAGAACCCATGATAGCTGTGAACCCATGATAGCTGTGAACCCATGATAGCTGTGAACCCATGATAGCTGTGAACCCATGATAGCTGTGAACCCATGATAGCTGTGAACAACTGATAGCTGAGAACCGATGATAGCTGTGAACACATTGTAGCTGTGAACTCATGATAGCTGAGAACCCATGATAGCGGTGAACCCATGACAGATGTGACACCATGATAGCTGTGAACAAATGATAGCTGTGAATCCATGATTTCTGTGAACCAATGATAGGTGAGAACCCATGATAGCTGTGAACGCATGACAGCTGTGAACAAATGATAGATGTGAACCCATGATAGCTGTGAACCCATGATAGCTGTGGAACCATGATAGCTGTGAACCCATGACAGATGTGAACACATGATAGCTGTGACCCAGTAGCTGTGAACCCATGAAAGCCATGCTATGAGACTGCTGTGAACCCATGATAGCTCTGAACCCATGATAGCTGTGAACCCATGATAACTGTGAACCAATGATAGCTGTGAACCCATGATAGCTGTGGACCCATGATAGCTGAGAACCCATGATAGCAGTGAACCCATGATAGATGTGAACTCATGATTGCTGAGAACCCATGATAGAAGAGAACCCATGACAGCAGTGAGCCCATGATAGATGTGAACCCATGATAGCTGAGAACCCATGATAGCTGTAAACCCATGATAGCTGTGAACCCATGATAGCTGATTACCCATGATAGCTGTGAACCCATCATAGCTGTGAACACATGATAGCTGAGACCCATGAAAACAGTGAACCCATGATAGATGTGAACCCATGATACCTGTGAACCAAGGATTGCTGTGAAATATGATGATAGGTGAGAACCCACGAAACCTGTGAATCCATGGTAGCTGTGAACCCATGATTGCTGTGAACTAATGATAAAGATCCCAAATGGGATGAGCGGGGAAGACGGGACAGACGAAGAATAGTGCTGGAGAGGAGTGTTCTTAGTTGTAGAAATAGAACCAGGGCTTAACCCAGCAGCTAAGTCGATCGTGGGACAGACATTGAGAACACACATAGCAGGCTCCGGTGGGTGAGTGGGGAAGTGTGGACAGACGATGAACAGTCGTGAGAAGAAGGTCTTGAGTTGTAGATGAAAGAGCCAGGGCTAAACCCAGCTGCGTGGCACTGCGAGGCAGTGTAGAGAGGGCATGTTGAGGACATAGAGGAGAGAGCAGACTGCAGACAGTGCTCGCCGACTGATATGCTATAGGCTGAGGTGAAGAGCTGGTTTGGACGTCAGGTGTTGGGAAGGGTGTTGTGTGTTTGGCTACACTTCGCTGGTGATGGAGCCACTCTTGAGTCTTTTGAAGTCTCTCTTCGACATGTGGAAAAGTTGCATTCTGAGGTTGGAGCAGTTCAGATTCGTCACGAGGTAAGATTGTGCGTTTTCAAAAGGAATTTGGTGAGGTTTGGTGCAGGTGTACTTAACAGCTCCTTCTTTCATTAAGTGGAGCATATCAGCTGCGCTCATTTCGGTCGGGAGGTTGGGGGTGGTGTAGAAGGTTAGAGACCCATTAAAGGCTTGGCTTAGGTAACGGTTGCCTGTGGTTTCTTCTTCGACTACTACTTCGTCGTTGTCCGAGGGTTGTTCATAATGTTCTGGTACTATTTCGTCTTCTGTGACTGTGTTGAGAGGAGGCAGGGAGTGTTGGTCGGTCGTGATTTGTTGGGCTGGTGGTGGGTGGTGAGAGGTGGCAGTAGACGGTGGTGTTGGTTCTGGAGTAGAGTCTTGGTCAGAGATACGAGTAGGACCAGGGGTTGAGGTGAAGTTAACAATGTCTGGAATTAGCTTGAGGAGGTCTTGTGATGGTGGCGAGTCTGGAAAGTTGAAGTTTGGCATGTTGTTTAGGCGAAACAGTTCATTGATTGTTGTGTTGAATGAGCCAGGGTTTGCAGCATTAGTAAGGTGTGCATACATCATACAGTATAGCACCTTGGATGGAGCAGCGTCAGGAAGAGCAGAGAGGGACAGGCTGGGTGGAGACGATTGTTGTGTAGCTTGAAGGAGTTCGGTGGTATCTGATTGAATTTTTGCAATGGCGGCGTATGTTGGAGATTTAGGGTTGTTCTTCTTGGTTTCTTCAATGATTTTCTTAGACAGTACTTCTTTACGTAGAGGGCATTTTGCTGCAAGGGTGTGGTGAGTACCCCTGCAGTTGAGGCAGGTAGGAGAGGTAGTGGTAGTAGAACATTCCTTGAAGTCATGGCCGTCTTTACCGAAGTTTGTGCAGTACTTCTTCCCTTTCAGAGGACAGTCAGGCGTTGAGTGGTGATAGGAGTAGCAGGTCCAACATGGCGAGATGTGGGCGAAACGTTCGGGTTCTATGTGACTTGGATGGATATGATAGTAGGAGATAGCTAGGCCGTCAGACAGTGCTCTAGTAGCCATCTCGATGTTGGAGAAGGTTAGCTTGATCATTGTAGAGGCGTTGGGGATTTTGGTGATAAGTTCAATCGACGCCCAGGTATTTTGTTCCTCGATAGAGGTCTTGAGATCCTCAGTCGATAAAGAAGTGACGAGTTTGTCCAGCCGTTTGACGAAAACGGAACGTTTCGCCAGCAAAAAAGGTGAAGGGGAGATGGTGAACTGTCGGTCTCTGAGGGTTTTCATAGAAGTGTCGGCGATCAGCTTTGTGGCTTCATAATCGTCAGTACAGACGACGATGAATGAGTCTTTCGTCGAGTGGATGGCTGTAAATTTAACTTGTAGGCAGGTCTTTACAGCGGCAGCAAGGGCAAGTTTAGTAGAGTCATTTATTACTCCACTGTTCGGTTTGATCCTTACACGGTTTGCAAGCATGAACTACGTTTGGTAGCATGTGCTGGGAACTTTGATATCATTGCATTAACTGAAACGTGGTATGATTTAAAGAGTCGGGATATGACTGCTGAGTGTAATATTCAGGGATTTAAGTTGTTCAATGTGGATAGATGTAATGGGAAGGGGGGAGGAGTTGCATTGTATATTCGAGAAAATATTAATTGTTGCATAAAAACAGGTATAAAAATAGATGGAGCAGTAACAGAGTCGGTTTGGGTAGAGTTCGTGGAGGGTCAAGGAAAACTATTTCTAGGTGTAATATACCGACCTCCAGGCTTGGATCACGATAGAGGGAGACTTCTTTGGGACGAAATTGTTAGGGCTTCTGGACACAGTAACATAGTCAGAGTAGGGGACTTTAACTTAAGTCAAATTGACTGGAATTCTTTGACAGGTAATCTAGAGTCCAGTGACTTTATGGAAACAGTTCAGGACTGTTTTCTGAAACAGAGCGTAACTGAGCCTACCAGAGGTAATAATTTGCTAGACCTAGTCTTGTCGAATAAGGAAACACTCGTGAATAATCTGGAGATAACTGAAGAGCTTGGCGCAAGTGATCACAAATCCATCACTTTTAGCATTAATTGGGAATGCAAGAATAATGATAATACAGTAAAAATCCCTGATTTTCGTTGTGCCGATTATAATGGACTTAGGGAACATCTGTCTAATCTTGATTGGGGTTATCTAGCTAATGATTTTATTGACGATAATCATACTTATGAATATGAAGGGATCTGCTTTTATGATTGTTTTCTTAATAGTCAGGAACTATCTGAAGATCAAGCGACAGTGCGAAGGCTTAAATACTGTCGGAAGGAGAGGTGCAGAGTAGTAGTAGTAGTGAGAATGTAGCCACTGAGAGGTCAGGTCTCTCTCAGATCCAACAGTTGTCACTTGAAAGGGTTGTCCAAGGTGTTTTCTGTACCAAGAGGCCATGTGTTGCAGTGTCTGACAAGATGAACATCAAAATGGTATACAATACCGACAGGTTGGTAGGTAAGACACATAGGCAACAGTTAGGCAACTTTATTCCGAAACGTTTCGCCTACAGAGTAGGCTTCTTCAGTCGAATGCAGAAAGTACGCAGGAACAGTAGAGATGTGAAGACGATGTAATCAGTCCATCATCCTTGAAGTCGTAGAATTTGAGGTTGTCAGTCCCTCAGCCTGGAGAAGTTAGTTCCATAGTCAGGAACTATCTGAAGATCAAGCGACAGTGCGGAGGCTTAAATACTGTCTTAAGGAGAGGTGCAGAGTAGTAGTAGTAGTGAGAATGTAGCCACTGAGAGGCCAGGTCCCTCTCAGGTCCAACAGTTCTCACTTGTAAGGGTTGTCCAAGGTGTTTTCTGTACCAAGCTAGGGTTATGGACACTCCCGAGCGTCTGCCACTTTTCTGACCAAGAGTAGAGTTTGTCTAAATCCTCCTGAAGTTCAAGAGCACACATGGGGGGAGCAAAGTTACTAGTTATGGGTGATTTCAATCACAAGGAGATTGACTGGGAAAACCTGGAGCCTCATGGGGGTCCCGAAACTTGGAGAGCCAAGATGATGGATGTGGTACTGGAAAACCTCATGCATCAACATGTTAGAGACACTACCAGACAGAGAGGAAAGGATGGACCAGCAAGACTGGACCTTGAATTCACCTTGAGTAGTTCGGACATCGATGATATCATGTATGAAAGGCCCCTGGGAGCTAGTGATCATGTGGTTCTGTGCTTCGACTACATAGTTGAGCTTAAAGTGGAGAGAGTAGCAGGAATAGGTTGGGAAAACCAAATTACAAAAGGGGGAACTACTCAGGCATGAGGAACTTCCTGCAAGACATTCAGTGGGAGAGGGAACTGACAGGAAAATCAATACAAGAAATGATGGACTATGTGGCAACAAAATGCAAGGAGGCAAAGGAGAGGTTTGTTCCCAAGGGAAACAGAAATAATGGGAAGAACAGAACGAGTCCTTGGTTCACCCAATGGAGTAGGGAGGCAAAAACTAGGTGTACTAGAGAATGGAAAAGGTACAGAAGACAGAGAAATCAGGAAAATAAAGAGATTAGCCGAAGAGCCAGAAACGAATATACACAGATAAGAAGGGAGGCTCAGCGACAATATGAAAATGACATAGCATCGAAAGTCAAGTCTGACCCGAAGCTGTTGTATAGCCACATTAGGAGGAAAACAACAGTCAAGGACCAGGAAATCAGACTAAGGAAGGGTGATGGTGAGTTCACAAGAAACGACCGATAGGTATGTCAGGAGCTCAACACGAGATTTAAAGAAGTATTTACAGTGGAAACCAGTAGGACTCCAGGAAATCAGAACAGGGGGGTACACCAGCCAGTGCTGGATGAGGTACATATAACCAAGGAGGAGGTGAAGAAGCTGCTATGCGAACTTGACACCTCAAAGGCGGTGGGACCAGACAACATCTCTCCGTGGGTCCTTAAAGAGGGAGCAGAGATACTGTGTGTGCCATTAACAAAGATCTTCAACACATCAATTGAAACTGGGCAACTCCCTGAGGTATGGAAGACGGCAAATGTAGTCCCAATTTTTAAAAAGGGAGACATACATGAGGCACTAAACTACAGAACTGTATCACTAACGTGCATAGTATGCAAGGTCATGGAAAAGATCATCAGGAGGAGAGTGGTGCAGCACCTGGAAAGAAACAAGTGTATAATTGACAAACAGCACGGTTTCAGGGAAGGGAAATCCTGTGTCACAAACCTACTAGAGTTTTATGACAAGGTGACAGAAATAAGGCAAGAGAGAGAGGGGTGGATCGACTGCATTTTTTTGGACTGCAAGAAGGCCTTCGACACAGTTCCTCACAAGAGGTTACTGCAAAAGCTAGAGGATCAGGCACACATAACAGGAAAGGCACTGCAATGGATCTGAGAATACCTGACAGGGAGGCAACAACAAGTCAAGGTACGTGACAACGTGTCAGAGTGGGCGCCTGTGACAAGCGGGGTTCCACAGGGATCAGTCCTAGGACCTGTGCTGTTCCTGGTATATGTGAACGACGTAACGGAAGGGATAGACTCAGAAGTGTCCTTGTTTGCAGACCAGGCTACAAGCCTGGTCCAGCAACTGGCTCTTGAGTTTAACCCTGCCAAATGCAAAGTCATGAAGATTGGGGAAGGGTAAAGAAGACCACAGACACAATATAGTTTAGATGGCCAAAGACTGCAAACCTCACTCAAGGAAAAAGCTCTGGGGGTGAGTATAACACCGAGCATATCTCCTGAGGCGCACATCAATCAGATAACTGCTGCAGCATACGGGCGCCTGGCAAACCTATGGATAGCGTTACGATACCTCAGTAAGGATTCGTTCAAGACTCTGTATACCATTTACGTCAGGCCCATACTGGAGTGTGCAGCACCAGTTTGGAATCCACACCTAGTCAAGCACGTCAAGAAATTAGAGAAAGTGCAAAGGTTTGCAACAAGACTAGTCCAAGAGCAACGGGGATTTTCCTACGAAGAAAGGTTGAGGGAAATCGGCCTGACGACACTGGAGGACAGGAGGGTCAGGGGAGACATGATAACGACATATAAAATACTGCACAGAATAGACAAGGTGAACAAAGACGGGATGTTCCAGAGATGGGACACAGACACAAGAGGTCGCAACTGGAAGTTGAAGACTCAGATGAATCAAAGGGATGTTAGGAAGTATTTCTTCAGTCATAGAGTAGTCCTGCCATGGAATAGCCTAGAAAGCGACGTAGTGGAGGCGGGAACCATACATAGTTTTAAGGCGAGGTATGATAAAGCTCATGGGACAGGGAGAAAGAGGACCTAGTAGCAATCAGCGAAGAGGCGGGGCCAGGAGCTATGACTCGACCCCTGCAACCACAAACAGGTGAGTACAAATAGGTGAGTACAAACACACACACACAAAAAAACACATACACACACACACACACACACACACACACACACACACACACACACACACACTCATGCACACACATATTCACACACACACACACACAAACACACACACACACACTCATGGACACACATATTCACACACACACACACACACACACAAACCTCCTGGAGTTTTATGACAAGGTAACAGAAGTAAGACACGAGAGAGAGGGGTGGGTTGATTGCGTTTTCCTAGACTGCAGGAAGGCCTTTGACACAGTTCCCCACAAGAAGCTGGAGGATCAGGCGCATGTAACAGGGAGGGCACTGCAATGGATCAGGGAATACCTGACAGGGAGGCAGCAACGAGTCATGGTACGTGAAGAGGTATCACAGTGGGCGCCTGTGACTAGCGGGGTCCCACATGGGTCAGTTCTAGGGCCAGTGCTATTTTTGATATATGCGAACGACATGATGGAAGGAATAGACTCTGAAGTGTCCCTATTCGCAAATGATGTGAAGCTGATGAGAAGAATTAAATCGGATGAGGATGAGGCAGGACTGCAAAGAGACCTGGACAGGCTGGACATGTGGTCCAGAAACTGGCTTCTCGAATTCAATCCTGCCAAATGCAAAGTCATGAAGATTGGGGAGGGGCAAAGAAGACCGCAGACAGAGTATAGGCTAGGTGGACAAAGACTACAGACCTCACTCAGGGAGAAAGACCTCGGGGTGACCATAACGCCGAGCATATCACCGGAGGTGCACATCAACCAAATAACTGCTGCAGCATACGGGCGCCTGGCAAACCTGAGAATAGCGTTCCGATACCTTAATAAGGAATCGTTCAAGACACTGTACACTGTGTATGTTAGGCCCATACTGGAGAATGCAGCACCAGTCTGGAACCCACACCTGGTCAATCACATTAAGAAGTTAGAGAAAGTACAAAGGTTTGCAACAAGGCTAGTTCCAGAGCTCAGGGGAATGTCGTACGAGGAAAGGTTGAGGGAAATCGGACTGACGACACTGGTGGACAGAAGGGTCAGGGGAGACATGATAACGACATACAAGATACTGCGGGGAATAGACAAGGTGGACAGAGATAGGATGTTCCAGAGAGAGGACACAGGAACAAGGGGTCACAACTGGAAGCTGAAGACTCAGGCGAGTCACAGGGACGTTAGGAAGTATTTCTTCAGTCATAGAGTTGTCAGGAAGTGGAATAGCCTAGCAAGTGAAGTAGTGGAGGCAGGAATCATACATTGTTTTAAGAAGAGGTATGATAAAGCTCAGGAAGCAGAGAGAGAGAGAGGACCTAGTAGCGATCAGTGAAGAGGCGGGGCCAGGAGCTGAGTCTCGACCCCTGCAACCACAATTAGGTGAGTACAATTAGGTGAGTACACACACACACACACACACACACACACACACACACACACACACACACACACACACACACTCACACACACACACACACACACACACATATACATACACACACACACACACACACACATTTCTTCAGTCATAGAGTAGTTAGGAAGTAGAATAGTCTGGCAAGCGACGTAGTGGAGGCAGGAACTATACATAGTTTTAAGACGAGGTATGATAAAGCTCATGGAGCAGAGGGAGAGAGGACCTAGTAGCGGTCGGTGAAGAGGCGGGGCCAGGAACCGAGTCTCGACCCCTGCAACCACAATTAGGTGAGCACAATTAGGTGACTATACACACTCACACACACACACAAACACACACACACAAACACACACACACACACACACACACACACACACACACACACACACACACACACACACACACACACACACACACATATGTGAACGACATAACGGAAGGGATAGACTCAGAAGTGTCCTTGTTTGCAGATGATGCGAAGTTAATGAGAAGAATCAAATCGGACGAGGATCAGGCAGGACTACAAAGTGACCTGGACAGGCTACAAGCCTGGTCCAGCTACTGGCTCCTTGAATTTAACCCTGCCAAATGCAAAGTCATGAAGATTGGGGAAGGGCAAAGAAGACCGCAGACACAATATAGTTTAGATGGCCAAAGACTGCAAACCTCACTCGAGGAAAAAGATCTGGGGGTGAGCATAACACCGAGCATATCTCCTGAGGCGCATATCAATCAGATAACTGCTGCAGCATACGGGCGCCTGGCAAACCTACGGATAGCGTTCCGATACCTCAGTAAGGATTCGTTTAAGACTCTGTATACCATTTACGTCAGGCCCATACTGGAGTATGCAGCACCAGTTTGGAATCCACACCTAGTCAAGCACGTCAAGAAATTAAAGAAAGTGCAAAGGTTTGCAACAAGACTAGTCCCAGAGCTACGGGGATTGTCCTACGAAGAAAGGTTGAGGGAAATCGGCCTGACGACACTGGAGGACAGGAGGGTCAGGGGAGACATGATAACGACATATAAAATACTGTGCGGAATAGACAAGGTGGACAAAGACGAGATGTTCCAGAGAAGGGACACAGACACAAGAGGTCACAATTGGAAGTTGAAGACTCAGATGAATCAAAGGGATGTTAGGAAGTATTTCTTCAGTCATAGAGTAGTCAGGCCGTGGAATAGCCTAGAAAGTGACGTAGTGGAGGCGGGAACCATACACAGTTTCAAGGCGAGGTATGATAGAGCTCATGGGGCAGGGAGAGAGAGGACCTAGTAGCAATCAGCGAAAAGGCGGGGCCAGGAGCTGTGACTCGACCCCTGCAACCACAAATAGGTGAGTACAAATAGGTGAGTACACACACACACACACACACACACACACACACACACCACCACCACCACCACCACCACCACCACCACCACCACCACCACCACCACCACCACCACTACCAAATGCAAAGTCATGAAGATTGGGGAAGGGCAAAGAAGACTGCAGACAGAGTACAGTCAAGGTGGCCAAAGATTGCAAACTTCACTCAAGGAGAAGGATCTTGAGGTAAGTATAAAACCGAACACATCTCCTGAAGGGCACATCAACCAGATGACTGCTGCAGCATATGGACGCCTGGCAAACCTGAGAATAGCGTTCCAATACTTCACTAAGGAATCGTTCAAGACTATACCGTTTAAGTCAGGCCCGTATTGAAGTATACAGTGCCAGTTTGGAACCCACACCTGGTCAAAGATGTCAAGAAATTAGAGAATTTACAAAGGTTTGCAACAAGGCTAGTTCCAGAGATCAGGGGAATGTCCTTCGACGAAAGGTTAAGGAAAATCAGCCTGACGACACTGGAGGACGGGAGGGTCAAGGGAGAAATGATAACGACATATAAAATACTGCGAGGAATTGACATGGTTAAGGATTCCTAACTTTATTGAAAAGCTAAGAGCTGTTACCTACAACAGCTCATTTGAAAGCATTTTAATTGTTATGAAACATACAAGTAGGGAACAGGATGATGTTGGAGCCATCTGTGGGCCAGCACTTTCATTTGATCAACTGACTTTATCTCGTTGACATCATAATGCTGTACGAATGTGTTCCATACTCGAGTCATCCTGGGTATGTATGATCTCAGATGGAGTGATGTTCTGGAGAAGGGTACAGCCAGAGTGAAGTTGCTGATTTCTGCCCGTCTTGTGGTATAGAAGCTGGCTTCTCGCTGTCCTGAAACTGGATCCAAGTGTGGTACTTTGGCAATATTGGCCTAGTACATAACAGTAAGGCCACCCACATCCCTCCTGTGCTGAAGGCTCTGCTGAAATGACAGATCTGTTCATGGTCCATGCGAGAGATGAGACGTCTTGCTCTGTTCTCTACTCTGTCAAGCAGTCGCAGGTGGGAGAGGGTGGGAGAGGCAAACTAAGAAAGTGGAGCATACTCAAGGTGTGAGCGTACTTGCGCCTCGTACAAAATCTTGCAACCCCTACTGTCAAGCAGATGCGAGATACGGCGAAGTGCTGTAAGCTTCCTGGCTGCCTTGTTTGCAAGATTTAGAACATGGTACTTCTTGGTCAGTTTGGAGTCAAATTTCATCCCAAGGATATCAGCTTCTTCCCAAGGTACCAACACCTTTCCATTCATGCTTACTACTGCACCAGCATTACCATCATGGTGCCTAGAGACAATCACCATTTGGGTTTCTCAGGTGCAAATGTTACTTGTCATCTGTTTCTCCCTCTCTACCTCTCTCTCCCTCTCCCTCTCTATCCCTCTTCCCCTCTCTCTCCCTCTCTCTCTCTCCCTCTCTCTCTCTCTCTCTCTCTCTCTCTCTCTCTCTCTCTCTCTCTCTCTCTCTCTCTCTCTCTCTCTCTCTCTCTCTCTCTCTCTTTTTTTTTTTTTACACAGGGTTTGACAAGGTTAAGGATCCCTAGCTTTATTGACAAGCTATTTACAGGTTAAGGATTCCTAACTTTATTGGCAAGCTAAGAGCTGTTACCTACATCAGCTCATTTGAAAGCATTTTTATTATTATGAGACATACAAGTAGGGAACAGGATGAAATTGGAGCCATCTGAGGGCCAGCATTTTCATTTGATCAACTGACTTTATCTCGTTGACATCACTATGCTGTACGAATGTGTTCCATACTCGAGTCATCCTGGGTATATATGATCTCAGATGGAGTGATGTTCTGGAGAAGGGTACAGCCAGAGTGTAGTTGCTGCTTTCTGCCCGTCTTGTGGCATAAAAGCTTGTTTCACGCTGTCCTCGAAGTGGATCTAAGTGTGGTACTTTGACAATATTGGCCTTGTACATAACAGTAAGGCCACCCACATCCCTCCTATGTTGAAGACTCTGCTGAAATGACAGATCTATCCAGGATGGGTCCAGGCGAGAGATGAGACGTCTTGCTCTGTTCTCTACTCTGTCAAGCATTCACAGATGAGAGGGGGGGGGGCAGGCAAACCAAGAAAGTGGAGCATACTCAAGGTGTGAGCGTACTTGCGCCTCGTACAGGATCTTGCAACCCCTACTGTCAAGCAGATGCGAGATATGGCGAACTGCAGTAAGCTTCCTGGCTGCCTTGTTTGCAAGATTTAGAACATGGTTCTTCATGGTTAGTTTGGAGTCAAATTTCACCCAAAGGATATCAACTTCTTCTCCAGGTGCCAACACCCTCCCATTCATCCTTACTACTGCACCAGCATTACCATCATGCCTAGAGAAGATCATCATTTGCGTTTTCTCAGGTGCAAATGATACTTGTCATCTATTTCCCTAAGCTGATATAGCTCTCAGCTGGTGATTGATGTAGCTTAGAGCAGCTGGCATTTCTTCTCTTGGATAAGTGAATGTCACTGTACAGTCGTCTGCATATGTATGTGATTCTGGGATGAGATGAAGAAGGTCGTTGAAGTGGACATTCCATAACAATAGACCCAGCACGCTTCCTTGTGGAACACTTGCCCAAATAGGATGTCTTGCTGATTCCGTTCCATTGAGAACTACACTTAGAGATCTACCATGAAGGTAATCACTGAGGAGACATAGCGTAGAGCCTGCAGTTCCCAGTGCTTGAAGTTTTGCTAAGAGGCCCTGGTGCCACACCCGGTCGAAAGCGCCAGCAATGTCCAGTGCTACCACACAGCTGACTTTGGATTCATCCAGTGACTGGTGCCACTTAGTGGAGAGGTTTAACAACAGACCAGCAACAGAGTAACCTTTCCTGAAGCCATATTGACTATCACAAAGTAGTGAGCGGTAGTCAAAAAACTCTGTCATTTGTCTTGAGATTATTGTCTCAAGGATCTTACCAGTGATTGACAGGAGTGACACTGGTCTGTAGTTGCTGATTTCTGCTCTGCTCTTCTTTTTGTGAACAGGGACTACATTTGCCTCTTTCCATAGAGAGGGCCATTTACACTGTATTAGGCAGTGCTGAAAGATGCGAGTTAGAGGTGCTGCTAGCTGGTCTGCATATCTTATCAGCAATCTTGGGCTCAACTTGTCTGGGCCCACAGCCTTTTCTTGGTCAAGCGATTTAAGAAGGAAATGCACCTCCTCCTGCCTTATTGTCACCACTAACAGTTTTGACACAGTTCTTGCAGCTAGCCAAGGAGGGTCCTTTACTGGATTAGGAACTTGCATTTTGGTAGCAAAGTGTTCAGCAAAGAGGTCTGCCTTCTCTTGACTACTAGTAGAGGTGGTCCCATCCTGTCGATTTAGAGGTGGAATGAGTTCATCAGGCAGATAACGTTGTCTGTCCTTGACCAGGGACCACCAGGTTTTGGAGCCTACCCTACCTGATGCTAGCTTTCTTTTAGTGTCCACTTCCCATTTATCAATGGCCCACTTTTGAACGTCACCCATATGCCTACATGCTTGCCTGTGCAAGTTCCTGTTATAGGTGGTAGGATGTCTCTTATACCTTCGCCATGCTTTGTACTTAGCAGTAGCAGCCTCTCTACAACGAAAGCCAAACCAAGGCTGATCTGTAGGCTTCGTCACATATTGCCGGTGAGGAATGTGTTCTTGTTGTAGATTAAGGATGTGTCCAGTGAAGGCTTTCACTTGGTTGTCAACATCCCCTTGGAGAAGAGCATTCCAATCGGTGGTGGCGAGCTCAGAGCAAAGGGCTGACCAATTATCTCTTTCCCATAGCCAGGTTGTGCGTGTGGACTCCTCACCTCGTTCTGTGGGGATCTTAAGTGTCGTAAAAACAGCCTTGTGGTCAGACGATCCAACGTAGCCGAGGGGTTGACAAGTGACTATGCCTTCTACCAGATCACTCGCTACTGGGTCAAGGGAGGAGCCAGAGATGTGAGTAGGGAAATCAACAAAGTTTCTCATGTCAAACACTGCAAGAAGGTCATCAAAGTCCCTCTGTATAAGGTGCTGGTTGAGGTCACCAACAATTATAATATGTTGACAGTTGTGTTGTAGGAGAAGGGAGTCAATATTTTCCAATAGGAAGTTGATGGGGGTCTTCATGTTGCCACTGAGGTCTGTACATTGCACATGCTAGTACAGAGGTACTAGTGTTTATGCAGAGCTTGAAGAACATCATTTGAAGATGTGTAGGGTGGCACATTAATGTGCTGGGCATGAATACTTTTAGAGAAGCACACAGCAACACCTCCTCCTTGCCCTTGCCTGTCTCTTCTCATCCATGAGGTGTAGCCAGCAATTCTAGCAAAATTTTCTGGAGTCCTGTCATCCAAAAATGTTTCAACAACAGCTATCATGTCGGGAAGTCGAGTGTTCACAAAACTATGTGTGAGCTCTCCAACAATAGTAATGAAACCTCTAATGTTGGCCGACAGGATGCTGATAGACTGGCTCCTCATGATGAAGTGGTCAGCTTGAGGTGGTGGGTGTGTAGGAGGTAGGATACTGAGGCAGCTGCAAGGATGTAGGTCTGTGGTCTTGTATAAGGCACAATACCACCTGCTGGGCTGGGATAGGAGTAGCTAAGTGGGTGACGTATGAGAGTGTTCACTAATTCAGAGATCCTGCTGGTTTGTTCTGAGAACAGGTCTCTAAACAGGTGGTCCTGTCTGTCAAGTTCCTTTTTCTTCCGACACTGGTCCTCCTGATGTCCTTTCTTGTAGCAGTAATTACACCTGGTATCTTGCAGGCAGTTGTTGGCAATGTGCCCCTTCCGGTGACAGCGAGAACACAGCCTAGGTGCCTGGGAGGGTGGACTAGGATTTGTTGCACCTCCTGTGTTTTGCAGATTTGTCCTCAGGTTCTGCCGCTGAAACTGTGTTAGTGGAGGGTGAGACGGCTGTAGATGTCTTCCTCCTCCACGTCCTCTTCCACGTCCTCTGCCCCGTCCTCTACCAGTTCTGACAGATGTGTCCCTGCTGTTCGTACTTTGGCGCAGTAGGTGATCAGGTGCAGTGATAGTTCCCTGATCATTAACTGCACCAACCTCTGGTGGAGAAACTCCTGACTCAGAACTTGCTGATGAAGCACTGCTACCAGATTCTGGAATAGTGTCGGCAGGTGTGCTGACAGGTGTAGAAACAGAGATGGTATGTGCACTGTCAAGTGGACCGGCAGTGGCTGAAGCAGAGATGTCAGGTGTAGGAGAATTAACAGATCCAAGGCTTCCCTCGTTGCTGGGAAGAGGATTTGTTCCCTCTGTGGTGGTCAGAGGAATTGTGTTAGAATTCCCAAAGGTAGTGTTTTGAACTCTGTCAGTCTGTGGGACCTTAGCGATGACAGAATTCCACCAGTTATTTACCCCTGAGTTAAGCTCAGTGTGGGACTTCCAGTCTTTGTCAATAGTGTCACCATCAGCTGAGCAGCTTACATCACTTGATGTAGGCTTGCATTGGCCTTCTACAATAGCTTGTAGGTTATCTAATGATTTGAGGAGCTCATGAAGTGCTTCCCTGTGATGGATTATCTTAGCTGCAACTTTACAACACAGCCCAAGAGGGCAGTCTTGATCTTTGGACAGGAGTCCCTGAGGTAGGACTTCTGAACCTTCCTCCTGTAGCTCCAGGCTTGTATCCACATATACCACAGGATTATGGATATCCTTCAATTTTCTGAAATTTTCAACCTGGCTGCAACAAAATTCTTCTTCTGGAATGCAATCTGTGTGGCAGTAGTTGGAACAAGTAGGTTCCTTACATCTAAGAAGAATTTTGTACCTTGTGGTATACCCACAAACACTGCAGTAACTACTGGGACAATAGCCAGATAGCGTAGATATTCTTGCTATTTTGCGATGTGAAGTCATCCCAGAGTAGGCTTGTAGGTTTGCAATGAAGTTCACAGGAGAGAGAGGGTGGGTGGTGGTATCGTGGGTGGGGTGGAGAATCGTGGGTGGGGGTGTTTATAGCGGGGTGGGTAGTGAGGGAAGGCAGTGGCCGACGAGCTGGAAGTGTTGCCTTCTCACTATCACTTAATAAACACTGTTTATGCTATCCACTTTTCCACTAAAGGACGATATTACACAAATCACTACGTTACATTGTACCAGTCACGTTGTTATAAAGCACCAGATGCTAGTACATAGCCCAAAACACATAATTTTAGATGCTCACTGTGAAGGCAATAGTGACGTCACTCCTAAGGCCTACCGCTGTCCCCTCACTCACACTATCTCTTCACCATACCACACTTAAATATCACTGATATTACTTATATTCACTTCAGTGGAGAAGTTGGCTTACTTGTACTAATGTCACTGAACAGTTTTTATCCTCACCAACCCTCGTATTTAAGTAATACTAAGAAAGTTTGTGGAGCACTGTGACACGTCTTCACCCCCCCCCTCTCTCTCTCTCTCTCTCTCTCTCTCTCTCTCTCTCTCTCTCTCTCTCTCTCTCTCTCTCTTTCTCTCTCTCTCTCTCTCTTTCTCTCTCTCTCTTTCTCTCTCTCTCTCTCCTCTCTCTCTCTCTCTCTCTCTCTCTCTCTCTCTCTCTCTCTCTCTCTCTCTCTCTCTCCCTTTTCTCTCCCTTTCTCCCTCGCTCCCCTCCCGTTGTCCTGCCTCCCTCTACGAAAATAAACAAATGGTAACTCACAGGAGGACTCAAAGACCCCAGAGATCAGAGGGGATTGGCTCTGGTAAGGAAGAATGGATGGAAGAGCAATGTAAAAGGATGGAACAAGAATGGGAGAGAAAACTAGGAGAGCTTGCTGCAAAAATGAAGACAGAAATTTCTGTGAAAATGCAAAAGAGGTTGGAGTAGGTTATCTGCCTGATGAACTCATTCCACCTCTAAATCGACAGGATGGGACCACCTCTACTAGTAGTCAAGAGAAGGCGGACCTCTTTGCTGAACACTCTGCTACCAAAATGCAAGTTTCTGATCCAGCAAGGGACCCTCCTTGGCTAGCTGCAAGAACTGTGCCAAAACTGTCAGTGGTGACAATAAGGCAGGAGGAGGTGTATTTCCTTCTTAAATCGCATGACCAAGAAAAGGCTGTGGGCCCAGACAAGTTGAGCCCAAGATTGCTGAGAAGATGTGCAGACCAGCTAGCAGCACCTCTAACTGGCATCTTTCAGCACTGCCTAGTACAGTCTAAATGGCCCTCTCTGTAGAAAGAGGCGAATGTAGTCCCTGTTCACAAAAAGAAGAGCAGAGCAGAAATCAGCAACTACAGACCAGTGTCACTCCTGTCAATCACTCGTAAGATCCTTGAGTTTTTTGACTACCACTCACTACTTTGTGATCGTCAATATGGCTTCAGGAAAGGTTACTCTGCTGCTGATCTGTTGTTAAACCTCTCCACTAAGTGGCACCAGTCACTGGATGAATCCAAAGTCTGCGTGTTGTAGCACTGGACATTGCTGGTACTTTCGACTGGGTGTGGCACCAGGGCCTCATAGCAAAACTTCGAACACTGCGAATTGCAGGCTCTACGCTATGTCTCCTCAGTGATTACCTTTATGGTAGATCTCTAAGTGTAGTTCTCAATAGAACGAAATCAGCAAGACATCCAATTGAGGCAAGTGTTCCACAAGGAAGCGTGCTGGGACCATTATTATGTAATGTCTACTTCAACGACCTTCTTCATCTCATCCCAGAATCACATGCATATGCAAACGACTATACACTGACATTCACTTATAAAAGAGAAGAAATGCCAGCTGCTCTAAGCTACATCAATCATTAGCTAAGGGCTATATCAGCTTGGGGAAATAGATGGCAAGTAACAGTTGCACCTGAGAAAACGCAAATGATGATCGTCTCTAGGCACCATGATGGTAATGCTGGTGCAGTAGTAAGGATAAATGGGAGGGTGTTGGCACCTGGAGAAGAAGTTGATATCCTTGGGGTAAAATTTGACTCCAAACTAACCATGAAGAACCATGTTGTAAATCTTGCAAACAAGGCAGCCAGGAAATTACAGCACTTCGCCGTATCTCGCATCTGCTTGACAGTAGGGGCTGAAAGATTCTGTACGAGGCGCAAGTACGCTCACACCTTGAGTATGCTCCACTTTCTTGGTTTGCCTGCCCCCCTCTCATCTGCGACTGCTTGACAGAGTAGAGAACAGAGCAAGACGTCTCATCTCTCACCTGGACCCATCCTGGATAGATCTGTCATTTCAGCAGAGCCTTCAACACAGGAGGGATGTGGGTGGCCTTACTGTTATGTACAAGGCCAATATTGTCAAAGTACCACACTTGGATCCATTTCGAGGACAGCGTGAAACAAAAGCTTTTATGCCACAAGACGGGCAGAAATCAGCAACTTCACTCTGGCTGTACCCTTCTCTAGAAAATCACTCCATCTGAGAT
>NW_027198385.1:0-45127 GCF_038502225.1 Cherax quadricarinatus
GAGTGATCCAACGGAGTGGATGAGGTCTCCACTGTTGAAATATCACCGACCCACTGGTCAGGTGGCACGTCATCCTGTACTTGAACAGGGTAAGGATAGTGAACTAGGTCAACGAGGTTGGTATTTGCTCTGAGACGAACACTGTGACCCGAAGTGTTAGCAAGGAATAAATTGATCTTACTGTCTCTTACAACATGTAAGGAAGGTTCAACAAATAAACCCTTGACCTTGCAGGAATCACAGTCAACTAGGACGTTATCACCATCTGGAACATTAGGAACAACAACAGACACTCTAGTGAGAGCACTAGCCGCAACAGAGACGTCTTTCTGCAGACGGCATGTGACATCAACAAGAGATGGCATTACTAGTTTCAAGTAATCGTTTTCTGACAAGGCATCCCCTGTGGAGAAACTACTACTCGAACTAGCAGTCATTGCAGAGATACGCTGTGCACTCAAGGCAGTCTGAGTGTCCTCGGACACTTGAGGCAACGGAACACTATCCTGCAAGTCTGAAGGTGTAGGTGGAACACAGATGGGAGTGACAGAATTACCAGTGCCTGACCGCTTGGGTACGCTACTGGAGAATGCATTGGCTTGTAAGGACTTAATGCGTACATCATACTCTGCAGCAGTATGACAGATTTCTGACCCAAGCTGGTAACCCCAGAATGGAACGATCAAGTCGTCAATTTGGGCATGCCATCGGTACGGGTCGAGCACAATGCGTAAGTCTCGCATGGAAGCAAATCCCAGTAGAAGGTCACCAGGGAAAGTAATCTGGTCAACAACAAGGAAAGCAGCAGTAAAGTCTCTGCCTAGGATAGTAAAGGTAAGCGAAGTCTGACCTCGGACTCGCAGAAGGGAACCAGCTACTCCACTAAGGGAGGTTACAGTAGTTGGTTCAACGAGGAGGACACGTCGTAACTGCTTCTCTTTAAACAAGCTAGACCTAATGATATTAACTTGCGCACCAGAGTCCATGAACACATGAACGGGCGCATTATGGACAGAAGCTTGTACTAATGGACCAATCGTTTCGTTAGGAGTTATATGCAAACAGAAAGGTGGGTTGTCATCGGAGAAGGCATTTTCTACTTCATCCTCAAATTCCTCTACGTCAGAGACGTGTGAAGCAGCATCAACAGCATGGCTGTCAATCTCAAGGCCGGCTAAGGCTTCATAGGAATTCTGGACTGGGATGGTGTACTCGTTATCACCTACTACTGTCACGACTGGACGAGTAGACTTGGGCGCTCGGATTCCCCCGAATTGGAAGAATGAGCCTGGTTCTGGTTAGTTTGTGAACCACGACGTCTGTTTCCTCTCCTGGCTCTGCGGTTGGAACGGCCACGGAAAGATCTAGAGTACTGCAGGTTGTAGAGAGCATTGCACTCAGAAGTGTCATGTCCATGAATTCTATGATAAGTACAGTAGGGAAGATCTGACTGGTACTCATCATCAGTACGACGCTTCTTAGGGTGACTGTCATGACAATTAATAGCGATATGGCCACGGTAACCACAATTGTAGCAAACTCTTTGACTGTGGGTACTGTACATACTACGGGTGCTACGGGAATGATGGCTCTTAACACTTGCTTTGGATGATGGACGCGAATGATTAAGGTTGGGAGTTTTGGTAGTAGCACAAACTAGAGGAAGTACAGGAGTGGACAAGGTGTTTGGCATAGACTTACGATAAGGGAAGGTTCCCTCGGGACACAAATTTCGTACATGGATTAGAGCTGCAAGCGGTCCCATAGTAGCATCTAGCGGACTTGAATTGTACACATACATAGATGTCGGTGGCATTAGTTGTTTAATAACTCCAAATGCAGCTAATTTGGCAAACCCATCAAGGGCTGGTTTATCGTTATCTTTAAGGTACTTTGAATTTTGACCTGCTTTAACGAATGAGGACATTAGGTTATTAAGACGAAGAGCAAACTCATCTAATGACTCTTCTGGTCTCGGAGCTGTGCAAACTAATTCTTTGAGAACAACGAACGGATCGGTTTCTCGCACCGGTTCAAGATAATTGCGAATTAACTGTTCATAATCTTGCCACCTGGTTAGATCTTGGAAATCCTTCATACGAATTAAGTTAAATACATGTGAGGCTGCTGGAGAACGGGCTAGACTCTCCTTTCCGATACTTATTAAACAACTCTCAGATGGAAGACCATCAACTGAAGCATCAGCTCTGGCTCTAACTGCGGTAAACCAACCTTCAAGGTTGTCTGGATTACCATTGAACAATGGCATAGCATCATACGGATCACGACTGAAATTACGCAGGCTAGAAGTCTGAGTATATCTATTGTTTGATAAGGAGTTACTCGAATTTTGGGCTGACGCATTAATGGTTGTACTAGCAGCATGTGCTGAGGCATCGCTTGAGAAAACTTGAGACATATTTGCAAAATGTAAAACAAGACTTTAGAGAAACAAAAGAAAATGTAGCTGAGGAACACACAACACAATGAACTTAAATGGGGAAAAAATGCTTAACTATTCTGCATAAGTAATTAAAAATTGACAGGTCACACAGTAAGCAAAGAACTCACACAAGAAAAATATTCAACTGAACAAACAACACTTTGAAAATCAAGAGAACTTGTACTTGACTCAAATCTGATTTGCTCAACTTTTACTTTAAATTGAATGAATGGCACAGTGAGTTGTCTTTACTTTCAATGCAACAGGAAAATACACAGCAAAATGATAAATCAATCAAAAAAAATGTTAAAATGGACTCAATAAATCTTGTGCACAATTAAGAAAATCTGAGCAAAAACAATTCACTAAAAAGAGAATAAAATGGCACACAAAGAATAAAATATTATGCACAGAACAGAGCATAAGAAACTGCACTGAAATAAACTGTAGCAATGTTGCAAAATTACAATTGCTAATCAACAAGTACTGCATAAAATTTACTGCAAGAAAACTTTAATGGCAACACAATATTTGCACAAGAATTATTGCAAAATGAGTCAATGTGCAATAAAAAATTATTACACACACAAGAAAAGAAATATATCAAGGAATGAACACTTTAACTCTTAACTGCAACTTAAACAACACTTAACAAGCAAAAGAACAATTTACTCTAAAAGAAGAACTTAAAAATTGCACTAAGAGTGAATTTGTTCAATAAAACATGAAAAAATAATAGGTGCTAAAACACAGAACAAAAAGCTTGAACACTTACAGTGATGCAGAACACAACACATCAACATAAACACAATACTAGAATTTTCTTGCAATGAAACTTGATGTGTGAAATTTTTTTTAAAAATGATTTCTTGCTTGCACAAAATAATGGCACTATTGTCTGTGGAAATACGACAAATTAGACACTGGCTAAATGAAAGAATATGAACACAAGAATGTTCAACACACAGGGAACAAAACAAAAATACACAAATGCTGGGAAGAAAAAAAAATGTAACAGACAACACTGAGTTTGATGCAGAATAAAGCTGATAAATTACTGAAATACTTCACTGGAATACTGAGAACACTAGGTGATTCTGAAGTGTAAACACAAGTTCTATACTGCTCATATGTTGCACACACAACAAAGGAAAAACACTAAGTACTTACTTCAAGTGTATAAAAAGACACACAACACAACAGACATAAGATAAAGCACGAAAAATTAACACTGAATTAAGGAGATAAAAAGATTATTGCAAACAAACACTGAGTCTGATCAAGAGTCACTGAATGTCACTAAGAGAAAAATCACTGGAAACACAAAAGAAATGTCTCAACACTCGCAAATGTCTCTATGAAAAAAAAAATATTAATTATCGCTGTAACGACTTGGTGAAGAAAGAGGTTGATGGTAGAAGGTTGGAGGATTGTTTATGTGGTTTTGCTGCTGTCCTCTGCACACGTGATCGTAGAATTGCGCTTACATCGACGATGAACTCACACAGGAGGCTTTTAACGGTGGCGCCACTGTCGAAGACACACTCTAGCTCTTGACCCCCTATGTGGTCCTTAAAATATGGTACTAGTACCCGTAATAAGAGTACAATAACACAGTGGTAGTGGTTTGGTGAGTGGGCTGAGCAGGGCTGAGGCCGGTGTCGAGTGAGTGGGCTGAAACAGGGCTAAGACCGGCAATGGTGAGACACACGTGGTCGTGGGTGGTTGGGTCTATGGGTTGAACGGCGTAAGCCCCACTGAGGACAGCCACACTGCCGCTAAGATAATTCTAAGCCGACTGGCTTAAAAACAATCCACAAAATACCACAACACCACAAGGATGAAAAAGAGCACTCAGAATTGCTTGGAGCTTGAATCACAAGCGATGAAGACTACTCACGTGGCTTGCTTGAATACTGGGGTAAGACACCTGGGTTAGTTGCTAGCTGGCTTATCTTAACCCTTCACACAGAATAGCTTGACAACTTCTCACGGTGATCACAGCAGAGGTGGAAGCTGGCTTGGCAGGCAAAAGAACTGGATGAAGTAGACTAGGCTGGACTGGACTCCCCCACCACAGACTGGAAACTGGCTTATCTTGCAAACTCGGGTCAACCCCTCGGGAGTGATGCAAATAAGCAGATAAACACTAATACAAAGAGACTGACCAGTGGATGGTGTAGAAGCTGGTAGGAGCTTGGGCGAGTAGCTGACTTGAGGTAGCTGGCTGGGGTTAACCTTCTCGGTAGGCCTAGTCACAAGATGGCCGGCTCGGCCGAAATTTATCTTCAGAAATAGCTGTAATCGTCAGAATTACAGGCCCTCCGTTGCCACCATTTGTCATAGGGGTTCTTAATGGAGATATCGAGGGTTGAAGGTAGACACACTTGTTGGATGGTAACATATATATTGTCAGACTGTGATGATGAACGTGGAGCCCAGCCTCTGCCTGTCTACGCCTCTCGAGGCCTACACGCCGTCTGAGACCGGGGCAGAGGTACGAACGTGCACATGCGCATCCCGTGACGTCACACAACAGTCACAGGCCTAAAAGGGATCTCCTATCTAAAGCACATGGATGATACTATATGCTATGCTATATAACACAGGGATCAGCAACTATGTTGACAAGTGGAGCGAGTCAAATACTAAGAAAGAGGAGCACTGCAAGGGAGCTAGGGGCCCACAAGGGAGCTAGGGGCCCACAAGGGAGCTAGGGGCCCACAAGGGAGCTAGGGGCCCACAAAAAGCAGGAACAAAAACACAGAGGGAGTGGGGGAAATAATGGACCAAATACCCAAGGCAGAAGGAAGAAAACCCAAAGGAGAAAGAGGAAAGGAGAAGGAGGAAAAAAGAAACAGGTTAAGTCACGGGTGTTCTGAAGTGTGGAGCAGTTTACAATGTAATGGGAAAGGAAGGCATCTACAGAGATGAAACCACGACTAAGATTCATACAAAGAAAGGTAGGTAAGACACATAGGCAACAGATAGTTCCAGACTATGGAACAGAACATCTCCAGGCTGAGAGACTGACAACCTCAAATCTACGACTTCAAGGGTGAAGGACTGATTACATACTCTTCACATCTCTACTACACCTGCCTAATTTCTGTACTCGACTGAAGAACTGAAGAAGCCTACTGTGTAGGCAAAACGTTTCGGAATAAAGTTGCCTAACTGTTGCCTATGTGTCTTACCTACCAACCTGTCGGTATTGTATACCATTTTGATATTCACTCATACAAGGAAAGTTGTGTATGTAGATGACATCTTTGCTCTTTGTCCTGATGACTCTAGCCATTGTGTGGCTTCATCAGTACAATACAAAGTGGGGCAACAGGCCTGCTGCAGTGTTCCTCTTTTCTTATGTTCTTATGTTGTATAAGTGTCTCAATCTTCAGTGGGAATCTAATTCCTTGCTTCCTTTCCTTGATGTTAATATCCACCTCTCAGATACAGGTTTTGGTTTTTCCGTGTAGCACAAGCCTATGTACAGTGGCATATACATTCACTACTGTGATAAATGCTTTGAAAACTGACAAGTTGAAGATTGAGACACTTATGCAACATATGGGAATCTTTATTAAGGAAACGTTTCGCCACACAATGGCTTCTTCAGTCCAATACAAAGTAGAGAAGGGCAACGTTTCACTTTCCAGGAACTTTGTCAAGCTGATACAAACAATACATGGACACAGAGGGTATATATAGGCTTTGAGTGAGGTGTAGTACAAGTAGAGGTAGTAGTAGTTGTAGTTGTTCTTATGTTCTTATACATGTGGTGGGAAAACTTTGGGTAGGGGTAGTTTTGATAAGGACCTGCCTTGTATGGTCCAGTAGGCCTTCTGCAGTGTTCCTCCATTCCTGTGTTGTTACGTACCACGGTTATTTCAGCATTTCATGAATGTCAGTTCTCACCCGTTCATATATCTTGATTCATAAACATGACTGATATCACCAATAAGCAAAAGTAAAGGCAACATTTAGGCAACTTTATTTCGGAATAAAGTTGCCTATGTGTCTTGCCTATCAACCTGTCGGTATTGTATACCATTTTGATATTCAAGAATAAGTAAAGCTCAAAATATAATTACCTGACACTTTGTCTGTTTAACCCAGCCACATATACACCACCTGGACCACACTCACTGGTGGGCGGTGCAGCAGCCACATATACACCACCTGGACCACACTCACTGGTGGGCGGTGCAGCAGCCACATATACACCACCTGGACCACACTCACTGGTGGGCGGTGCAGCAGCCACATATACACCACCTGGACCACACTCACTGGTGGGCGGTGCAGCAGCCACATATACACCACCTGGACCACACTCACTGGTGGGCGGTGCAGCAGCCACATATACACCACCTGGACCACACTCACTGGTGGGCGGTGCAGCAGCCACATATACACCACCTGGACCACACTCACTGGTGGGCGGTGCAGCAGCCACATATACACCACCTGGACCACACTCACTGGTGGGCGGTGCAGCAGCCACATATACACCACCTGGACCAAACTCACTGGTGGGCGGTGCAGCAGCCACATATACACCACCTGGACCACACTCACTGGTGGGCGGTGCAGCAGCCACATATACACCACCTGGACCACACTCACTGGTGGGCGGTGCAGCAGCCACATATACACCACCTGGACCACACTCACTGGTGGGCGGTGCAGCAGCCACATATACACCACCTGGACCAAACTCACTGGTGGGCGGTGCAGCAGCCACATATACACCACCTGGACCACACTCACTGGTGGGCGGTGCAGCAGCCACATATACACCACCTGGACCACACTCACTGGTGGGCGGTGCAGCAGACACATATACACCACCTGGACCACACTCACTGGTGGGCGGTGCAGCAGCCACATATACACCACCTGGACCACACTCACTGGTGGGCGGTGCAGCAGCCACATATACACCACCTGGACCACACTCACTGGTGGGCGGTGCAGCAGCCACATATACACCACCTGGACCACACTCACTGGTGGGCGGTGCAGCAGCCACATATACACCACCTGGACCACACTCACTGGTGGGCGGTGCAGCAGCCACATATACACCACCTGGACCACACTCACTGGTGGGCGGTGCAGCAGCCACATATACACCACCTGGACCACACTCACTGGTGGGCGGTGCAGCAGCCACATATACACCACCTGGACCAAACTCACTGGTGGGCGGTGCAGCAGCCACATATACACCACCTGGACCACACTCACTGGTGGGCGGTGCAGCAGACACATATACACCACCTGGACCAAACTCACTGGTGGGCGGTGCAGCAGACACATATACACCACCTGGACCAAACTCACTGGTGGGCGGTGCAGCAGACACATATACACCACCTGGACCACACTGGTACACATATACACCACCTGGACAAAACTCACTGGTGGGCGGTGCAGCAGCCACATATACACCACCTGGACCAAACTCACTGGTGGGCGGTGCAGCAGCCACATATACACCACCTGGACCAAACTCACTGGTGGGCGGTGCAGCAGCCACATATACACCACCTGGACCACACTCACTGGTGGGCGGTGCAGCAGACACATATACACCACCTGGACCACACTCACTGGTGGGCGGTGCAGCAGCCACATATACACCACCGGTGCAGCAGACCTGGACCACTCACTCGTGGGCGGTGCAGCAGCCACATATACACCACCTGGACCAAACTCACTGGTGGGCGGTGCAGCAGCCACATATACACCACCTGGACCACACTCACTGGTGGGCGGTGCAGCAGCCACATATACACCACCTGGACCAAACTCACTGGTGGGCGGTGCAGCAGCCACATATACACCACCTGGACCACACTCACTGGTGGGCGGTACACCACCTGGCAGCAGCCACATATACACCACCTGGACCACACTCACTGGTGGGCGGTGCAGCAGACACATATACACCACCTGGACCACACTCACTGGTGGGCGGTGCAGCAGCCACATATACACCACCTGGACCAAACTCACTGGTGGGCGGTGCAGCAGCCACATATACACCACCTGGACCACACTCACTGGTGGGCGGTGCAGCAGCCACATATACACCACCTGGACCACACTCACTGGTGGGCGGTGCAGCAGACACATATACACCACCTGGACCACACTCACTGGTGGGCGGTGCAGCAGCCACATATACACCACCTGGACCAAACTCACTGGTGGGCGGTGCAGCAGACACATATACACCACCTGGACCACACTCACTGGTGGGCGGTGCAGCAGACACATATACACCACCTGGACCAAACTCACTGGTGGGCGGTGCAGCAGACACATATACACCACCTGGACCACACTCACTGGTGGGCGGTGCAGCAGACACATATACACCACCTGGACCAAACTCACTGGTGGGCGGTGCAGCAGCCACATATACACCACCTGGACCACACTCACTGGTGGGCGGTGCAGCAGCCACATATACACCACCTGGACCACACTCACTGGTGGGCGGTGCAGCAGCCACATATACACCACCTGGACCAAACTCACTGGTGGGCGGTGCAGCAGACACATATACACCACCTGGACCAAACTCACTGGTGGGCGGTGCAGCAGACACATATACACCACCTGGACCAAACTCACTGGTGGGCGGTGCAGCAGCCACATATACACCACCTGGACCAAACTCACTGGTGGGCGGTGCAGCAGCCACATATACACCACCTGGACCAAACTCACTGGTGGGCGGTGCAGCAGCCACATATACACCACCTGGACCAAACTCACTGGTGGGCGGTGCAGCAGCCACATATACACCACCTGGACCAAACTCACTGGTGGGCGGTGCAGCAGCCACATATACACCACCTGGACCAAACTCACTGGTGGGCGGTGCAGCAGCCACATATACACCACCTGGACCAAACTCACTGGTGGGCGGTGCAGCAGCCACATATACACCACCTGGACCACACTCACTGGTGGGCGGTGCAGCAGCCACATATACACCACCTGGACCAAACTCACTGGTGGGCGGTGCAGCAGCCACATATACACCACCTGGACCAAACTCACTGGTGGGCGGTGCAGCAGCCACATATACACCACCTGGACCAAACTCACTGGTGGGCGGTGCAGCAGCCACATATACACCACCTGGACCAAACTCACTGGTGGGCGGTGCAGCAGCCACATATACACCACCTGGACCACACTCACTGGTGGGCGGTGCAGCAGCCACATATACACCACCTGGACCAAACTCACTGGTGGGCGGTGCAGCAGCCACATATACACCACCTGGACCAAACTCACTGGTGGGCGGTGCAGCAGCCACATATACACCACCTGGACCAAACTCACTGGTGGGCGGTGCAGCAGACACATATACACCACCTGGACCAAACTCACTGGTGGGCGGTGCAGCAGCCACATATACACCACCTGGACCAAACTCACTGGTGGGCGGTGCAGCAGACACATATACACCACCTGGACCAAACTCACTGGTGGGCGGTGCAGCAGCCACATATACACCACCTGGACCAAACTCACTGGTGGGCGGTGCAGCAGCCACATATACACCACCTGGACCAAACTCACTGGTGGGCGGTGCAGCAGACACATATACACCACCTGGACCACACTCACTGGTGGGCGGTGCAGCAGCCACATATACACCACCTGGACCACACTCACTGGTGGGCGGTGCAGCAGCCACATATACACCACCTGGACCACACTCACTGGTGGGCGGTGCAGCAGCCACATATACACCACCTGGACCAAACTCACTGGTGGGCGGTGCAGCAGCCACTCACTGGTGGGCGGTGCAGCAGCCACATATACACCACCTGGACCACACTCACTGGTGGGCGGTGCAGCAGACACATATACACCACCTGGACCACACTCACTGGTGGGCGGTGCAGCAGACACATATACACCACCTGGACCACACTCACTGGTGGGCGGTGCAGCAGACACATATACACCACCTGGACCACACTCACTGGTGGGCGGTGCAGCAGACACATATACACCACCTGGACCACACTCACTGGTGGGCGGTGCAGCAGCCACATATACACCACCTGGACCAAACTCACTGGTGGGCGGTGCAGCAGCCACATATACACCACCTGGACCAAACTCACTGGTGGGCGGTGCAGCAGACACATATACACCACCTGGACCACACTGGTGGGCGGTGCAGCAGACACATATACACCACCTGGACCACACTCACTGGTGGGCGGTGCAGCAGACACATATACACCACCTGGACCACACTCACTGGTGGGCGGTGCAGCAGCCACATATACACCACCTGGACCACCGGTGCAGCAGACACATATACACCACCTGGACCTCACTGGTGGGCGGTGCAGCAGACACATATACACCACCTGGACCACACTCACTGGTGGGCGGTGCAGCAGACACATATACACCACCTGGACCACACTCACTGGTGGGCGGTGCAGCAGCCACATATACACCACCTGGACCACACTCACTGGTGGGCGGTGCAGCAGCCACATATACACCACCTGGACCAAACTCACTGGTGGGCGGTGCAGCAGCCACATATACACCACCTGGACCAAACTCACTGGTGGGCGGTGCAGCAGCCACATATACACCACCTGGACCAAACTCACTGGTGGGCGGTGCAGCAGCCACATATACACCACCTGGACCAAACTCACTGGTGGGCGGTGCAGCAGACACATATACACCACCTGGACCAAACTCACTGGTGGGCGGTGCAGCAGCCACATATACACCACCTGGACCAAACTCACTGGTGGGCGGTGCAGCAGCCACATATACACCACCTGGACCAAACTCACTGGTGGGCGGTGCAGCAGCCACATATACACCACCTGGACCAAACTCACTGGTGGGCGGTGCAGCAGCCACATATACACCACCTGGACCAAACTCACTGGTGGGCGGTGCAGCAGCCACATATACACCACCTGGACCAAACTCACTGGTGGGCGGTGCAGCAGCCACATATACACCACCTGGACCACACTCACTGGTGGGCGGTGCAGCAGCCACATATACACCACCTGGACCAAACTCACTGGTGGGCGGTGCAGCAGCCACATATACACCACCTGGACCACACTCACTGGTGGGCGGTGCAGCAGCCACATATACACCACCTGGACCAAACTCACTGGTGGGCGGTGCAGCAGCCACATATACACCACCTGGACCAAACTCACTGGTGGGCGGTGCAGCAGCCACATATACACCACCTGGACCAAACTCACTGGTGGGCGGTGCAGCAGCCACATATACACCACCTGGACCAAACTCACTGGTGGGCGGTGCAGCAGCCACATATACACCACCTGGACCACACTCACTGGTGGGCGGTGCAGCAGCCACATATACACCACCTGGACCACACTCACTGGTGGGCGGTGCAGCAGCCACATATACACCACCTGGACCAAACTCACTGGTGGGCGGTGCAGCAGACACATATACACCACCTGGACCAAACTCACTGGTGGGCGGTGCAGCAGCCACATATACACCACCTGGACCAAACTCACTGGTGGGCGGTGCAGCAGCCACATATACACCACCTGGACCAAACTCACTGGTGGGCGGTGCAGCAGACACATATACACCACCTGGACCAAACTCACTGGTGGGCGGTGCAGCAGCCACATATACACCACCTGGACCAAACTCACTGGTGGGCGGTGCAGCAGCCACATATACACCACCTGGACCAAACTCACTGGTGGGCGGTGCAGCAGACACATATACACCACCTGGACCAAACTCACTGGTGGGCGGTGCAGCAGCCACATATACACCACCTGGACCAAACTCACTGGTGGGCGGTGCAGCAGACACATATACACCACCTGGACCAAACTCACTGGTGGGCGGTGCAGCAGCCACATATACACCACCTGGACCAAACTCACTGGTGGGCGGTGCAGCAGCCACATATACACCACCTGGACCAAACTCACTGGTGGGCGGTGCAGCAGACACATATACACCACCTGGACCACACTCACTGGTGGGCGGTGCAGCAGACACATATACACCACCTGGACCACACTCACTGGTGGGCGGTGCAGCAGACACATATACACCACCTGGACCACACTCACTGGTGGGCGGTGCAGCAGACACATATACACCACCTGGACCAAACTCACTGGTGGGCGGTGCAGCAGACACATATACACCACCTGGACCACACTCACTGGTGGGCGGTGCAGCAGACACATATACACCACCTGGACCAAACTCACTGGTGGGCGGTGCAGCAGACACATATACACCACCTGGACCACACTCACTGGTGGGCGGTGCAGCAGACACATATACACCACCTGGACCACACTGGTGGGCGGTGCAGCAGACACATATACACCACCTGGACCACACTCACTGGTGGGCGGTGCAGCAGACACATATACACCACCTGGACCACACTCACTGGTGGGCGGTGCAGCAGACACATATACACCACCTGGACCACACTCACTGGTGGGCGGTGCAGCAGACACATATACACCACCTGGACCACACTCACTGGTGGGCGGTGCAGCAGACACAGTAAGTAACGTCACTGATGACTGATCATAGTGATGCCAGGGCGATTAAGGGTTTTTCCAAAACATCATAAATAAAATTGTCGATTTATCGTAGTTTATCATATAGCGTCATTGATTTTCCCTATATAGGCCTAATTGTACTCTGTAATCATATAATAGGCTATATAGAAACAAAGGATTTTTCTCTTATGTTGCTGCAGCACTGCCTAGTATGGGTCAGTAGGCCTGCTGCAGTGTTCCTCCTTTCTTATGTTTTTAGTGTCACCTTCTTTAGAGGCTCTTTGGTGTCACCCTCTAAGTGGTGTCACCCGCCCCCCCCCCCTAACGACGCCTCTGCACATTAGGTAGGCTTCTGTTATGAAAATAAAGAAATTTATGCATAACTCTAAGGATTGTACAACCCAGAGTTGACTACCATCAACACTGAGAGCACTGTGCTACCAGTGATGTGTTCACCACTGTTGGTTATTGTCACTGTCAGCACCACTGAGAGCACTGTGCTACCAGTGATGTGTTCACCACTGTTGGTTATTGTCACTGTCAGCACCACTGAGAGCACTGTGCTACCAGTGACTGTCAGCACCACTGCACTGTGCTACCAGTGATGTGTTCACCACTGTTGGTTATTGTCACTGTCAGCACCACTGAGAGCACTGTGCTACCAGTGATGTGTTCACCACTGTTGGTTATTGTCACTGTCAGCACCACTGAGAGCACTGTGCTACCAGTGATGTGTTCACCACTGTTGGTTATTGTCACTGTCAGCACCACTGAGAGCACTGTGCTACCAGTGATGTGTTCACCACTGTTGGTTATTGTCACTGTCAGCACCACTGAGAGCACTGTACTACCAGTGATGTGTTCACCACTGTTGGTTATTGTCACTGTCAGCACCACTGAGAGCACTGTGCTACCAGTGATGTGTTCACCACTGTTGGTTATTGTCACTGTCAGCACCACTGAGAGCACTGTGCTACCTGTGATGTGTTCACTGTTGGTTATTGTCACTGTCAGCACCACTGAGAGCACTGTGCTACCAGTGATGTGTTCACTGTTGGTTATTGTCACTGTCAGCACCACTGAGAGCACTGTGCTACCAGTGATGTGTTCACCACTGTTGGTTATTGTCACTGTCAGCACCACTGAGAGCACTGTGCTACCAGTGATGTGTTCACCACTGTTGGTTATTGTCACTGTCAGCACCACTGAGAGCACTGTGCTACCAGTGATGTGTTCACCACTGTTGGTTATTGTCACTGTCAGCACCACTGAGAGCACTGTGCTACCAGTGATGTGTTCACCACTGTTGGTTATTGTCACTGTCAGCACCACTGAGAGCACTGTGCTACCAGTGATGTGTTCACCACTGTTGGTTATTGTCACTGTCAGCACCACTGAGAGCACTGTGCTACCAGTGATGTGTTCACCACTGTTGGTTATTGTCACTGTCAGCACCACTGAGAGCACTGTGCTACCAGTGATGTGTTCACCACTGTTGGTTATTGTCACTGTCAGCACCACTGAGAGCACTGTGCTACCAGTGATGTGTTCACCACTGTTGGTTATTGTCACTGTCAGCACCACTGAGAGCACTGTGCTACCAGTGATGTGTTCACCACTGTTGGTTATTGTCACTGTCAGCACCACTGAGAGCACTGTGCTACCAGTGATGTGTTCACCACTGTTGGTTATTGTCACTGTCAGCACCACTGAGAGCACTGTGCTACCAGTGATGTGTTCACCACTGTTGGTTATTGTCACTGTCAGCACCACTGAGAGCACTGTGCTACCAGTGATGTGTTCACCACTGTTGGTTATTGTCACTGTCAGCACCACTGAGAGCACTGTGCTACCAGTGATGTGTTCACCACTGTTGGTTATTGTCACTGTCAGCACCACTGAGAGCACTGTGCTACCAGTGATGTGTTCACCACTGTTGGTTATTGTCACTGTCAGCACCACTGAGAGCACTGTGCTACCAGTGATGTGTTCACTGTTGGTTATTGTCACTGTCAGCACCACTGAGAGCACTGTGCTACCAGTGATGTGTTCACTGTTGGTTATTGTCACTGTCAGCACCACTGAGAGCACTGTGCTACCAGTGATGTGTTCACTGTTGGTTATTGTCACTGTCAGCACCACTGAGAGCACTGTGCTACCAGTGATGTGTTCACCACTGTTGGTTATTGTCACTGTCAGCACCACTGAGAGCACTGTGCTACCAGTGATGTGTTCACTGTTGGTTATTGTCACTGTCAGCACCACTGAGAGCACTGTGCTACCAGTGATGTGTTCACCACTGTTGGTTATTGTCACTGTCAGCACCACTGAGAGCACTGTGCTACCAGTGATGTGTTCACCACTGTTGGTTATTGCCACTGTCAGCACCACTGAGAGCACTGTGCTACCAGTGATGTGTTCACCACCACTGTCAGACTGAGAGCACTGTGCTACCAGTGATGTGTTCACCACTGTTGGTTATTGTCACTGTCAGCACCACTGAGAGCACTGTGCTACCAGTGATGTGTCACTGTCAGCACACACTGTTGGTTATTGTCACTGTCAGCACCACTGAGAGCACTGTGCTACCAGTGATGTGTTCACCACTGTTGGTTATTGTCACTGTCAGCACCACTGAGAGCACTGTGCTACCAGTGATGTGTTCACCACTGTTGGTTATTGTCACTGTCAGCACCACTGAGAGCACTGTGCTACCAGTGATGTGTTCACCACTGTTGGTTATTGTCACTGTCAGCACCACTGAGAGCACTGTGCTACCAGTGATGTGTTCACCACTGTTGGTTATTGTCACTGTCAGCACCACTGAGAGCACTGTGCTACCAGTGATGTGTTCACTGTTGGTTATTGTCACTGTCAGCACCACTGAGAGCACTGTGCTACCAGTGATGTGTTCACCACTGTTGGTTATTGTCACTGTCAGCACCACTGAGAGCACTGTGCTACCAGTGATGTGTTCACCACTGTTGGTTATTGTCACTGTCAGCACCACTGAGAGCACTGTGCTACCAGTGATGTGTTCACCACTGTTGGTTATTGTCACTGTCAGCACCACTGAGAGCACTGTGCTACCAGTGATGTGTTCACCACTGTTGGTTATTGTCACTGTCAGCACCACTGAGAGCACTGTGCTACCAGTGATGTGTTCACTGTTGGTTATTGTCACTGTCAGCACCACTGAGAGCACTGTGCTACCAGTGATGTGTTCACCACTGTTGGTTATTGTCACTGTCAGCACCACTGAGAGCACTGTGCTACCAGTGATGTGTTCACCACTGTTGGTTATTGTCACTGTCAGCACCACTGAGAGCACTGTGCTACCAGTGATGTGTTCACCACTGTTGGTTATTGTCACTGTCAGCACCACTGAGAGCACTGTGCTACCAGTGATGTGTTCACCACTGTTGGTTATTGTCACTGTCAGCACCACTGAGAGCACTGTGCTACCAGTGATGTGTTCACCACTGTTGGTTATTGTCACTGTCAGCACCACTGAGAGCACTGTGCTACCAGTGATGTGTTCACCACTGTTGGTTATTGTCACTGTCAGCACCACTGAGAGCACTGTGCTACCAGTGATGTGTTCACCACTGTTGGTTATTGTCACTGTCAGCACCACTGAGAGCACTGTGCTACCAGTGATGTGTTCACCACTGTTGGTTATTGTCACTGTCAGCACCACTGAGAGCACTGTGCTACCAGTGATGTGTTCACCACTGTTGGTTATTGTCACTGTCAGCACCACTGAGAGCACTGTGCTACCAGTGATGTGTTCACCACTGTTGGTTATTGTCACTGTCAGCACCACTGAGAGCACTGTGCTACCAGTGATGTGTTCACCACTGTTGGTTATTGTCACTGTCAGCACCACTGAGAGCACTGTGCTACCAGTGATGTGTTCACCACTGTTGGTTATTGTCACTGTCAGCACCACTGAGAGCACTGTGCTACCAGTGATGTGTTCACTGTTGGTTATTGTCACTGTCAGCACCACTGAGAGCACTGTGCTACCAGTGATGTGTTCACTGTTGGTTATTGTCACTGTCAGCACCACTGAGAGCACTGTGCTACCAGTGATGTGTTCACTGTTGGTTATTGTCACTGTCAGCACCACTGAGAGCACTGTGCTACCAGTGATGTGTTCACCACTGTTGGTTATTGTCACTGTCAGCACCACTGAGAGCACTGTGCTACCAGTGATGTGTTCACCACTGTTGGTTATTGTCACTGTCAGCACCGCTGAGAGCACTGTGCTACCAGTGATGTGTTTACCACTGTTGGTTATTGTCACTGTCAGCACCACTGAGAGCACTGTGCTACCAGTGATGTGTTCACCACTGTTGGTTATTGTCACTGTCAGCACCACTGAGAGCACTGTGCTACCAGTGATGTGTTCACCACTGTTGTTATTGTCACTGTCAGCACCGTGATGTGTTCACCACTGTTGGTTATTGTCACTGTCAGCACCGCTTTGAGTACTGTGCTTCCAGTGATGTGTTTACCACTGTTTGTTATTGTCACTGTCAGCACCGCTGTGAATACTGTGCTACCAGTGATGTGTTCACCACTGTTGAGTATTGTCACTGTCAACACCGATGAGAGCACTGTGCTACCAGTGATATGTTCACCACTGTTGTTATTGTCACTGTCAGCACTGCTGTGAGTACTGTGCTACCAGTGATGTGTTCACTGATGTTATTGTCACTGTCAGCACCGCTGAGAACACTGTGCTACCAGTGATGTGTTCACTGTTGTTGTCACTGTCAGCACCGCTGAGAGCACTGTGCTACCAGTGATGTGTTTACCACTGTTGGTTATTGTCACTGTCAGCACCGCTGAGAGCACTGAGCTACCCCTGGTATTGTTCCTCGATGACGGTTCCTCTTCATACGCATATTGCAACCCATTTGTTGACAGGACAACGGCAGGTTTCTACTTACTCTCTGTAACTGTCAGTTTTGGCATTTCCGAGAATTATTTTTGCAACTAATTATAAGGTATACCACACATTTTTCTCCTCACAGACTAGTATACAGTTCAACTTCTCATCTCAAAGAAACTCGCGAATCTGTGGAGAACCAATTTATCACATTGATTTTTGCTTCATTGAGCCTCTAGGATTTACTACCGAGGTTCTTTAATATTGCCACCGTTTTGTCCAGACTATAACGTGTAAACATTGTAACAAAATCAAGCTCGGGTCTTCAGGTAGAGAATACTGAACATTTTTCGTTCAAGGGTTCACTGAGTGTCAGGGTGGCTAATACTTTTTGATATAATAAGTCCTCGTCCCGGTATCCAACTCAAAGAAAACAGCAATACTTGGTGTAGTCTAGCTGCAGTACAAGGAAAATAGCAGCAACTTCATTCGCCACAAAGTTGCCACTGATGGTTGTTGCGAGGGGAAAGTCAGTTCTGCATAACAAAAGTTATAATGTTCACGTAGTTAAGGGGCATCTTTTTCCAAAGTTAGCTGAAAAAGTCAACATCCAAAGCAAATAGTAAACTCACTTTGACACGCGAGTACTGCATGACTTATGGGAATGTACTGAAATAGTTTAGTTACTCTGGTAAGTAGGTTGATAGAATATCTGAATTCTGAGAGAATCAACTGTCAGAAGTCAGACTTGACTTAAAAACAAACGTTGCCATAACCAAAGCTGCACAATTGCTGGTCAATTCAGCACAAGTCCGTCCCCATCACCACCTCCAAAAAATAATAAGAAACTTGAAAAAGAAAACAGCTGCAGATGAGAAACAGTAGAAATTTCAAGTATTGTTTTAAACACTCGTACACTGCGAAATTATTTAAATTACACCATGTCTGATTATATTTACCATCCTCCCTTCCCACATTATATGTAAGAGCAACCTCCCTTCCCACATTATATGTAAGAGCAACCTCCCTTCCCACATTATATGTTAGAGCAACCTCCCTTCCTACATTATATGTAAGAGCAACCTCCCTTCCCACATTATATGTAAGAGCAACCTCCCTTCCTACATTATATGTAACAGCAACCTCCCTTCCCACTTTATATGTAAGAGCAACCTCCCTTCCCACATCATATGTAAGAGCAACCTTCCTTCTCACATCATATGTAACAGCAACCTCCCTTCCCACATTATATGTAAGAGCAACCTCCCTTCCCACATTATATGTAAGAGCAACCTCCCTTCCCACATCATATGTAAGAGCAACCTCCCTTCTCACATCAACGGTAACAGCAACCTCCCTTCTCACATCAACGGTAACAGCAACCTCCCTTCTCACATCAACGGTAACAGCAACCTTCCTTCCCACATCAAGGGTAACAGCAACCTTCCTTCCCACATAAAGGTTAACAGCAACCTTCCTTCCCACATAAAGGTTAACAGCAACCTTCCTTCCCACATCAAGGGTAACAGCAACCTCCCTTCTCTCATCAACGGTAACAGCAACCTTCCTTCCCACATCAAGGGTAACAGCAACCTTCCTTCCCACATAAAGGTTAACAGCAACCTTCCTTCCCACATCAAGGGTAACAGCAACCTTCCTCATCCGGTAACAGCAACCTTCCTTCCCACATCAAGGGTAACAGCAACCTTCCTTCACATAAAGGTTAACACATACATCAAGGGTAACAGCAACCTTCCTTCCCACATCAAGGGTAACAGCAACCTTCCTTCCCACATCAAGGGTAACAGCAACCTTCCTTCCCACATCAAGGGTAACAGGAACCTTCCTTCCCACATCAAGGGTAACAGCAACCTTCCTTCCCACATCAAGGGTAACAGCAACCTTCCTTCCCACATCAAGGGTAACAGCAACCTTCCTTCCCACATCAAGGGTAACAGCAACCTTCCTTCCCACATCAAGGGTAACAGCAACCTTCCTTCCCACATCAAGGGTAACAGCAACCTTCCTTCCCACATCAAGGGTAACAGCAACCTTCCTTCCCACATCAAGGGTAACAGCAACCTTCCTTCCCACATCAAGGGTAACAGCAACCTTCCTTCCCACATCAAGGGTAACAGCAACCTTCCTTCCCACATCAAGGGTAACAGCAACCTTCCTTCCCACATCAAGGGTAACAGCAACCTTCCTTCCCACATCAAGGGTAACAGCAACCTTCCTTCCCACATCAAGGGTAACAGCAACCTTCCTTCCCACATCAAATGTAACAGCAACCTTCCTTCCCACATCAAGGGTAACAGCAACCTTCTTTCTTCCCACATCAAGGGTAACAGCAACCTTCCTTCCCACATCAAGGGTGACAGCAACCTTCCTTCCCACATCAAGGGTAACAGCAACCTTCCTTCCCACATCAAGGGTAACAGCAACCTTCCTTCCCACATCAAGGGTAACAGCAACCTTCCTTCCCACATCAAGGGTAACAGCAACCTTCCTTCCCACATCAAGGGTAACAGCAACCTTCCTTCCCACATCAAGGGTAACAGCAACCTTCCTTCCCACATCAAGGGTAACAGCAACCTTCCTTCCCACATCAAGGGTAACAGCAACCTTCCTTCCCACATCAAGGGTAACAGCAACCTTCCTTCCCACATCAAGGGTAACAGCAACCTTCCTTCCCACATCAAGGGTAACAGCAACCTTCCTTCCCACATCAAGGGTAGCAGCAACCTTCCTTCCCACATCAAGGGTAACAGCAACCTTCCTTCCCACATCAAGGGTAACAGCAACCTTCCTTCCCACATCAAGGGTAACAGCAACCTTCCTTCCCACATCAAGGGTAACAGCAACACATTCCTTCCCACATCAAGGGTAACAGCAACCTTCCTTCCCACATCAAGGGTAACAGCAACCTTCCTTCCCACATCAAGGGTAACAGCAACCTTCCTTCCCACATCAAGGGTAACAGCAACCTTCCTTCCCACATCAAGGGTAACAGCAACCTTCCTTCCCACATCAAGGGTAACAGCAACCTTCCTTCCCACATCAAGGGTAACAGCAACCTTCCTTCCCACATCAAGGGTAACAGCAACCTTCCTTCCCACATCAAGGGTAACAGCAACCTTCCTTCCCACATCAAGGGTAACAGCAACCTTCCTTCCCACATCAAGGGTAACAGCAACCTTCCTTCCCACATCAAGGGTAACAGCAACCTTCCCACATCAAGGGTAACAGCAACCTTCCTTCCCACATCAAGGGTAACAGCAACCTTCCTTCCCACATCAAGGGTAACAGCAACCTTCCTTCCCACATCAAGGGTAACAGCAACCTTCCTTCCCACATCAAGGGTAACAGCAACCTTCCTTCCCACATAAAGGTTAACAGTAACCTTCCTTCCCACATCAAGGGTAACAGCAACCTTCCTTCCCACATCAAGGGTAACAGCAACCTTCCCACATCAAGGGTAACAGCAACCTTCCCACATCAAGGATAACAGCAACCTTCCCACATCAAGGGTAACAGCAACCTCCCTTCCCACAACAAGGGTAACAGCAACCTCCCTTCCCACAACAAGGGTAACAGCAGCCTCCCTTCCCACATCAAGGGTAACAGCAACCTTCCTTCCCACATCAAGGGTAACAACAACCTTCCTTCCCACATCAAGGGTAACAGCAACCTTCCTTCCCACATCAAGGGTAACAGCAACCTTCCTTCCCACATCAAGGGTAACAGCAACCTTCCTTCCCACATCAAGGGTAACAGCAACCTTCCCACATAAGGGTAACAGCAACCTTCCCACATCAAGGGTAACAGCAACCTTCCCACATCAAGGGTAACAGCAACCTTCCCACATCAAGGGTAACAGCAACCTTCCCACATCAAGGGTAACAGCAACCTCCCTTCCACTCCAGCAACAAAGCAGCAACCTTCCTTCCCACATCAAGGGTAACAACAACCTTCCTTCCCACATCAAGGGTAACAGCAACCTTCCCACATAAAGGGTAACAGCAACCTCCCTTCTCACAACATGGGTAACAGCAACCTTCCTTCCCACATCAAGGGTAACAGCAACCTTCCCACATCAAGGGTAACAGCAACCTTCCCACATCAAGGGTAACAGCAACCTCCCTTCTCACAACAAGGGTAGCAGCAACCTTCCTTCCCACAACAAGGGTAACAGCAACCTTTCTTCCCTAACCGAAACGTTGCTATAAGCTTCTCTCTATGTGCGGGTTATTTGTAAATTGTTCCAGTGACGGTATTGTGCCTTTTGCTTCTTTTACGATTTACAGGTGAAGGTGTAAGGACAAATTACAGGTGAATATGCAAGGTTCATTACAGGTGAAGGTGTGATGTGAACTACAGGTGAAGTGTCGACCCTGAGTATAAACAACTCTGTTTCAAACATCAATCTTCTATAATTTTCCATTGATATGTAACAAAAAACTTCACTGGATAAGTTGTAGTCGGCTTTCAGAGGCTTAAAATATATAGTATAAAAGTAAATAAACACTTTATCTTTCATTTAGACATTAGTTTTCATTACCAATTTTTGCAGTGTCTTTTTTTAAACAAGTTTAAGACGTTAGGAACAAATTTTGTAATTTCTAACAGCGAAATCGTGTACAAATTGTCATCAGTAATTCTGTATCATATCTTTGACTTGTTGAGAATGTTTGCTCGGACATGTATCTACAACTACTTAAATAAACATAAAGAAAAGACTATTATATACCATAATTTTAACATATTGGTTATGAAAATCAGTTATTTCTAACTGGGCTGTAGTTGATCTCAGGCGATATAGAGAAGTGAGTGTTGAACATGTGAATAATAATAGTGTTGGTTAAGGACAAGACATTATTTCCCAGTAATATTGTGCTTTCTCGTTATGATTATGATAATTACTCACATAACTTCCTTTGCTATATTAAATTAGTTGATGCTGTGTGCTGTGTAAAAGAGTGAGGATAAAACATTCTTTGTAGGACAGCCTTTTAATGGAACAATGTTCCGATTAGTGACTTGGTCAATCTCTGCACTCTGGGACACTGTGTGCTAATGTACTCTGTACTACCCCCACACACTCTGCATTATTACACATTGTTAAAGAATACTTTCTGCACTCTAACACTCACTCAACACTCTTTAACAATGTGTAATAATGTGCATTGCACTCACTCACTTGGCTTCGCATTATAAAAAGAAAAAAACCCTATCATAGTACATTTGAGGGGGACGTTGAGAGCTGTGAACCCCAAACACAGCATTTCCTCAAAGAGGAACTTAACTCTTCAAATGTAGCCTCACCATGGAGCATTACCCATATATGATATTACAACAAATGTTTTAATATCATTATATACAGACAGATGTAATTACAGAGAGGGACACACAGAAATCTGTGCAGTGTAAATACATCCACCCGGGTAGACTCGTACCGTAGTCCAGCCAGAAGAGAAGAACTTCTCGTCCGGTTACACCACCATGGTGAGGCCAATTATTTTAAATTTTATCCTTCTATTTATATATCATAGTATTTAATTCCTTAATTTAAATTGTATGTATGTATGTATATATATATATATGTGTGTTTTTGTTTGTATATGAGCGAAGCATTTATGGTGTTTCTATGTATAACAGAGTGATGTATGTATTTATGGTGTGATCTTTGTCTAGTGTTTCTATGCACAACGATACATAAAACTGTAATGATACAAATAAGGTTCAAATGTACCTTATTTGTATCATTACAATTTTAGGCATCGTGACACAGTGCTGACATAATCATGACACAGCAGTGTTGACACAGTCATGACACAGCAGCACTGACACAGTCATGACATAGCAGTGCTGAGAGTCATGCCTAAACAGTACTGACACCGCTATGACACAGCAGTGCCGACATAGTCATGACACAACAGTACTGACAGTCATGCCACAACAGTGCTGACAGTCATGACACAACAGTGCTGACAGTCATGACGCAACAGTGCTGACACAGTCATGACGCAACAGTGCTGACAGGCATGACACAACAGTGCTGACACAGTCATGACACAACAGTGCTGACACAGTCATGACACAACAGTGCTGACACACATGACACAACAGTGCTGACACAGTCGTGACACAACAGTGAGTCGTGACACAACAGTGCTGACACCATGCTGACAGTCATGACATAGCAGTACTGATAGTCATGACATAGCAGTACTGATAGTCATGACATAGCAGTACTGATAGTCATGACATAGCAGTACTGATAGTCATGACATAGCACTACTGATAGTCATGACATAGCAATACTGATAGTCATGACATAGCAGTGCTAACAGTCATGACGTAGCAGTGCTAACAGTCATGACATAGCAGTGCTAACAGTCATGGCACAGCAGTGCTAACAGTCATGACACAGCAGTGCTAACAGTCATGACACAGCAGTGCTAACAGTCATGACACAGCAGTGCTAACAGTCATGACACAGCAGTGCTAACAGTCATGACACAGCAGTGCTAACAGTCATGACACAGCAGTGTTAACAGTCATGGCACAGCAGTGCTAACAGTCATGATACAGCAGTGCTAACAGTCATGACACAGCAGTGCTAACAGTCATGACACAGCAGTGCTAACAGTCATGACACAGCAGTACTAACAGTCATGACACAGCAGTGCTAACAGTCAGTGCTAACAGGACACAGCAGTGCTAACAGTGACACAGCATGACATAGCAGTGCTAACAGTCATGACACAGCAGTGCTAACAGTCATGACACAGCAGTGCTAACAGTCATGACATAGCAGTGCTAACAGTCATGACACAGCACAGCATGGCACAGCAGTGCTAACAGTCATGATACAGCAGTGCTAACAGTCATGACACAGCAGTGCTAACAGTCATGACACAGCAGTCATGTACTAACAGTCATGACACAGCAGTGCTAACGTAGCAGTGCTAACAGTCATGACACAGCAGTGCTAACAGTCATGACACAGCAGTGCTAACAGTCATGACACAGCAGTGCTAACAGTCATGACACAGCAGTGCTAACAGTCATGACACAGCAGTGCTAACAGTCATGACACAGCAGTGCTAACAGTCATGACACAGCAGTACTAACAGTCATGACACAGCAGTGCTAACAGTCATGACGTAGCAGTGCTAACAGTCATGACACAGCAGTGCTAACAGTCATGACACAGCAGTGCTAACAGTCATGACACAGCAGTACTGACACAGTCATAACAGCAGTTGTGCTGGTTGTCATAATGTCACAGCTTCATAGCTCAGTCAAGTTGTCAAATATCAATATTCAGTCATCAAACGTGAACTAAAGCTTATTATTTATGCTTGAGTCAACATTTTTCAAAGTTCTGCAAATTTCCTTACGAATTATCCTTAAATCAAATATATTTAATATTAGACGTAAACTTCTGTATTCCATCTCACATTGGCTTTCAGAAGAATGATAGAACTGATGAACTGGCCAAGTTACATGCCTTCAGAGAGGGTTGTCAGTTAGCAGTTTGAGAACAATAATACGAAAAGAACTTAAAATGAGCTTTACTGACTTAAAACTGAGGGAGACTGACACCAGTCAGTCTATTTGTCATCATTCTATCATGCAGGAGAAGCCACATGTCTATGGTGCATCCAACACAATAAGCAGACTCTTGGATGTCACTACTTCCCGGCTCCGGCTGGGTTACAGGTATCTTTGGCAGATTAAATCACCACCACCAGATGACTCAAGAAATCGTAATGAAATGTAATCTTTGCCAGATAGACGATTGTCAAACCTTGCGTCTTCATGTACTGGAATGATATAAAATTAATGAATTCAGAAATATCTCACTCGGAAAATGTCAAATACCTTGACTTTGCTTACTGCAAATAAAGCATTATCATTTTTGTTTGCGCGTGCGTGTGTGCGTGTGTGTGTGTGTGTGTGTGTGTGTGTGTGTGTGTGTGTGTGTGTGTGTGTGTGTGTGTGTGTGTGTGTGTGTGTGTGTGTGTGTGTACTCACCTAGTTGTGGTTACAGGGGTCGATTCATAGCTCCTGGCCCCGCCTCTTCACTGGTCGCTACTAGGTCACTCTAAATGAACCATGAACTTCATCATACCTCTGCTTAAAGCTATGTATGGATCCTGCCTCCACTACATCACTTCCCAAACTATCCCACTTCCTGACTACTCTGTGACTGAAGAAATGCTTCCTAACATCCCTGTGATTCATCTGTGTCTTCAACTTTCAACTGTGTCCCCTTGTTGCTGTGTCCCATCTCTGGATCATTCTGTCTCTGTCCACCTCGTTAATTCCTGTCAGTATTTTATATGTCGTTATGGTGTTACTAAAACCCACACCATGGTATGGTGTTACTATGGGTATGGTGTTACTATGGTGTTACACCCAGACAATGGGTATGGTGTTACTACCAAACACACCCTGGGTATAGTCTTACTACAATCGACACCATGGGTACGGTGCTACTACCACCCACACCATGGGAAGTGTGTTACAGCCACCCACACCATGGGTATGCTGTTAGTACCACCCTCAACATGGGTATGGTGTTACCACCCACACAATGGGTATGGTGATAAAATCCACACCATGGGTGTGATGGCAGTACCTCCCACAGCATGGGTATGGTGTTAGTACCACCCACACCATGGGTATGGTGTTACTACCACAAACACCATGGGTATGGTGTTACTACAACCCACACCATGGGTATGTTATTACTACCACCCACACCATGGGTATGGTGTTATTACCACCCACACCATGGGTACGGTGCTATTACCACCCACACCATGGGTACGGTGTTACTACCATCCTCAACATGGGTATGGTGTTACCACCCACACAATGGGTATAGTAATAAAATCCACACCATGGATGTGATGTTAGTACCTCCCACAGTATGGTATGGTGTTAGTACCACTCACAGCATGGGTATGGTGTTAGTACCACCCACAGCATAGGTATGGTGTTAGTACCACCCACAGCATGGGTATGGTGTTACTACCACTCACACCATGGGTATGGTGTTAGTACCACCCACACCATGGGTATGGTGTTACTACCACCCACACCTTGGGTATGGTGTTACTACCACCCACACCTTGGGTATGGTGTTACTACCACCCACACCATGGGTATGGTGTTACTACCACCCACACCTTGGGTATGGTGTTACTACCACCCACACCATGGGTATGGTGTTATTACCACCCACACCTTGGGTATGGTGTTACTACCACCCACACCATGGGTATGGTGTTACTACCTCCCACACCTTGGGTATGGTGTTACTACCACCCACACCATGGGTATGGTGTTACTACCACCCACACCATGGGTATGATGTCAGTACCACCCACACCATGTGTATGATGTTAGTACCACCCACACCATGTGTATGATGTCAGTACCACCCACACCATGGGTATGGTGTTATTACCACCCACACCTTGGGTATGGTGTTACTACCACCCCCACCTTGTATATGGTGTTACTACCACCCACACCTTGAGTTTGGTGTTACTACCACCCACACCATGGGTATGGTGTTACTACCACCCACACCATGGGTATGGTGTTATTACCACCCACACCTTGGGTATGGTGTTACTACCACCCACACCTTGGGAATGGTGTTACTACCTCCCACACCTTGGGTATGGTGTTACTACCACCCACACCTTGGGTATGGTGTTACTACCACCCACACCTTGGGAATGGTGTTACTACCTCCCACACCTTGGGTATGGTGTTACTACCACCCACACCTTGGGTATGGTGTTACTACCACCCACACCTTGGGTATGGTGTTACTACCACCCACACCTTGGGTATGGTGTTACTACCACCCACACCTTGGGTATGGTGTTACTACCACCCACACCTTGGGTATGGTGTTACTACCACCCACACCTTGGGTATGGTGTTACTACCATCCACACCATGGGTATGGTGTTACTACCATCCACACCATGGGTGTGGTGTTACTACCACCCACACCTTGGGAATGGTGTTACTACCTCCCACACCTTGGGTATGGTGTTACTACCACCCACACCTTGGGAATGGTGTTACTACCACCCACACCTTGGGTATGGTGTTACTACCACCCACACCTTGGGTATGGTGTTACTACCACCCACACCTTGGGAATGGTGTTACTACCTCCCACACCTTGGGTATGGTGTTACTACCACCTACACCACCCACACCTTGGGTATGGTGTTACTACCACCCACACCATGGGTATGGTGTTACTACCACCCACACCTTGGGTATGGTGTTACTACCACCACCCACCTTGGGTATGGTGTTACTACCTCCCACACCTTGGGTATGGTGTTATTACCACCACACCATGGGTTTGGTGTTACTACCACCCACACCTTGGGAATGGTGTTACTACACCTTGGGTATGGTGTTACTACCACCCACACCTTGGGTATGGTGTTACTACCACCCACACCTTGGGTATGGTGTTACTACCACCCACACCTTGGGTATGGTGTTACTACCACCCACACCATGGGTGTGGTGTTACTACCATCCACACCATGTGTATGATGTCAGTACCACCCAGTTTCCAGTAACGGGACTTATCTCTCTCGTTGAAATAGACCTGTATGTACGCCTTTCATTCCACAGACTCCATGTGGTCCACTCGGTGTTTGGCGCTTCCCTGATACTTCTGGACATTAGACTTTAATGGCTGATGGATCTTATAAAGAAGATGTAATGATTTTTCCTATCAAACTCTTCCTGCCGATGTGTTTTCCTCAAAAGATTTTTTTTCAATAATTTTAATCTGTGTGAATTTTAATGTGCCAGTTATATTAAACTATTTCGTGAACTAACTGCAGAATATATCTTCTCTTCAGAGATAAGTGTTGACTTTATTGTGTTATTCTGTTTAATGTATATTATGTAGTTCAGAAGTGCCTGTAACATAGGCCTGTCAATGTAAAAAAAAAATATTTTTTTTTGTACACGAAACTTAAGGAAACTTTACGTACTTATTAACTCACAAACCTCTTTACTTAAGTCTTAAACACCTGGTTAATCTTACTTGGATTGGTTTTTGCTTGTCTTTGTGAAAATTTGCCTTTTAGTTATAGAAGAGACATCGAATATTGAATTGCTGATTTCCATGTGAGAATTTCTGAGCGCCTCTTACGATACCTTCAACACTTCGATGATGAAAAGTTGATAATGTAAATTTTACCAGGACTCAAGTTAATGTACTGGTGTATATTCAACCTGTCTTCCTAATAACAATGTCACACTTTTAAATTGGGTTTGCAGTCTATTTTTAAGTTAGGTTGAGTTCGGTTTCAAAGCAAAAATCAATAAATATCAAAGACGATAAAACAGTCTGCCACGAGAACAGAAAACGGGTGTTCACTGCTGGCGACTTATACAGTAACTACGTTATATTTCAACTGTTTAAGCTTCTTGAACAACGACCAAGTTGACAAGTTGCCTACGGTTAAGGGTACTGTCTGGTACATTACAATATGATCTCTCTGAGATAACATTAGAAGTTCTCTTCAGTCTGGCTTCCAAGTTGGTGTTTCAAGGTGGAAGGTCTCATAGTGTAACTGAGCTTCACACATTTACGTAACATAGCTGTTTCACCTTTTAAGTTTTAAATTATACGATATTACAAGGACTCCAAATAGAAATAAGTCACTTCGTCTGACTTTTTGGGGTTATATTAGGTAATCTACACATGTATGGTAATTGTACTTTGTGTACCTGTGGCTAAATAAAGTTACTAGTATTATCTTGTTTAAGCAGGTAGTTGTGGTAGTTATGAAGGTTATTGTCTGTGTTCATCCATGTTTGCCGATTTAATTGAAGTAATTTAATGTTACTTTCCATTTGATCATTTTTGAATGCCTCTTCTGATTTGGAAAAATCCTCATCGGTAATATTAAACTTCATTAGAAACTTTAGCCGCATCTATACTACACTCCGCTTTACAACACTTTCTCCTTAGATTTCACAATTGTACTAACTGTCTGACCAGCCAGACCAAGCTTATGTCCTATTTCAGCCATAGACATACCTTGTTCACTAAGTTTAATAAATTCTACCGTGGCATTTAAAGTAGGAGGCTTACGACTCCTTTTTTTTTATCACAGCAAAGCTTAGACGCCATCGTCGACGAGAGACAACGAGTTAACGAGAACAAGAGTAAACGAGAGAGAACGAAATACACGGAGCTCAGACAATGTAAAGAAACTGAACGAGTTGTGGGCGCTTACACGGCCAGATGAATAAGTTTATTTAGGTATTCACAATTACATAGATTATCATACATAGCAGCATATGTGTAGAGAACCTACGATAACCCCCAAAAAATCAGTGACTTATTTCCGTTGGGGTTCTTTTAATACCTTATTATTATACTATAAAGATAATATCTTATTATACTATAAAGAAGATGTACCAAGAATAAAGTAAAATGAGTTATTTATATATACATGTGTGTTAGCTAAATAAAAATAAAAAATCATTCTCCTCCCTTTCTGTCGATAAATTCATTAGGTACATTTTGGCTCTCTTCTTGAACTGCCTCATGCTATGACTGGCTTTGACATTTACAGGCAGTCTGTTCCATTCTTTTATTGCTGTACAATAAAATGTGTTTGAAGCCTGGCCACTGATTGTGGGTATTACAAAGTTGTGCTCTCTTTCCCTTGTACTATGATTGCTTTGGTTCCCACCGCATTAATACCTGTCCACTTTTGGTTCATACACGTACATTTCGCATGAGTTTCCAAAGTTTTTACCCCACAATAAAAGCATTCTTACATTGTGTAAAAGTTGTCTTCACGTAGGTGCTGTAGAATAAACAGCAACACTCCCATTCTCATGCACCACACTACTGGCTCGTGGCCTGGTAGACAAAACTCCCACTTCACACGCCGAGTGTCTGGGTTCGATTCCCGGCAAGGGTAGAAACATTGGGTGTGTTTCCATGCATTTGTTGTCCCTCTTCACCCATCAGAAAAATGAAGACCTGGGTGTTAGTCGACTGATGTGGGTCGCATCCTGGGACAAAACTGACCTAATTTGCCCGAAATGCTCTGCATAACAAGGGGCTTTCTATGTAGTAGTATGTCGCTGATGTCAGCTAGGACTGTGTACCTTGTACATGTACTGAAAAAAATTAAGATATTATATTATGTTTTAGAGCGAATGACTAAGGGACGGAAGAACAACTTTGCAGTACCTACAGTCAGTGGTCAAACTACAAACACATTTTATTGTACAGTAATAAAGGAGTGGAACAGACTAACTGCACGTGTCAATGCCAGTCATAGCATGAGCCAGTTCAAGAAGAAAGCGAAAATGTTCCTAATGAATATGGCTACAGGAAGGCAGGAGCGATTTCTTGTATACCTAACATACATGTACAATGATCTGATACTATTTTTAATGTCAATTTAAATAATTGATTTTACATTGCCCCTGGTATATATCCTTTCATATAATTACTTTCCAGATAGTTAAGTACCTGTTTTTAACTTTTGAATATAAATAATACTTATCACAAGGACCCCAGTGGAAATAAGTCACTTCATCTGACTTTTTTTTTGTTATCTTAGGTAATCTACACATATTCTGCTGTGTATGGTAATCTATGTAACTGTATTTATGTGTACATGTACTTGAATAAAAACTTACTTACCCCTATAAAACGACTGTCTAGACATTTTCTCTGATGTTGGACTAGACTAGAGAAAAACGGAATTGTTTCCCTTACTACTACAAGTCTCGAAATACCACATTTCATATATATGTCAATTTATTCTACTGTGGGTGTATGTTATTATATTTATATATTATATGGCGAGCTTTTTATATAATTTAAAAAAATATATCATAGATGGATTAACAAAAATGTCTGCATTAGCGTAACATACTATATTTAACGCGCCCCATAACAATTACTATTATTAATAAGACGTCAAGACTCGTGAGACACACTTAGTGATTTTAATGTGTACCTGCACGTCAGCACAGTGTGTAAGTTTATTTAGGCACAGGTACATTTAAGTATCATTATCAGAATATATATAAAATACGTAGTAACTTTAAAATACTTGAAATTTTGGAAAGTTTCCTGACATAATCGAGAGACGGGGAGCTCATGGAGAATGTAAACAAACAGTGGCGCATGTACGCCGTAATAGTGAATTAAGTAGGGAGCCGTATAACGAGTTTTGGTCATAATTTGAAATGTCCGTATTAACGAAACTCCGTAAAGCGAAACCTCATAAAGCAGAATCTTACTGTACAGTATAACCTCTGTATTCGGATGCACCTTTATTCGTAAAATCTAATATTCTGAAAAATTTGAGGAAAATGTCACTGTGAAGAGCAGGGGCACCACAAGTATGCTGAGATAACACAATGAGTGTCAGGGGCCCAAGACTGTTCAACTGCCTCCCAGCATACATAAGAGGGATTACCAATAGAACCCTGGTTGTTTTCAAGTAGGTTCTGGACAGGCACCTAAAGTAAGTACCTGACCAATTTCTATGCCAGTTTACACGCGGCCAGCAGTAACAGCCTGGTTGATCAGACCCTGATTGACCACGAGGCCTGGTCGCAGACCGGGACACAGGGGCGTTGACCCCCCAAAATCCTCTCCAGACATACTCCAGGTGTATTTGAAACGACACATGATTTTTGAGTTCTTGTGACTCAATTGTTATTTTTTTGTACAACTTTGTGTTATTTTTATTTTTTTACTTAAAATATGTGGTCATAATCTTGAATAAGAATAGTTAAAAAAAAACACCTAAAAGGAAGCCTGTAAGAAACTAAAAATGGCACTTATTTCAAAACACAAAAATGGAATACGTCTTTTTGACCTCGCCAACAACATGTCAACATGTACTGTATTTTCTATTATAAAAATAAAGGTGCAATAAAAAGTGTTAATGAGGAAGCTGGAGTTAAAATTCCTGAAGACTTCACATATGATTTCTTGCTTGTATGTTATTTAACAAGTTTAATTAACCAATGTTCTACTTAATGGCTTGTGAAGAGTACTTTTAGGGGTCTGGAACGAAGTAATCCACTTTACATTATTTTCTGTGGAAAAAAATGACCTAATATTCAGAAAATTCAATATTCAGAAAACACTGAGGAAACAGTTCTGAATACATAGGTTCTACTGTATAAATAAATGTTTTATTATCACTCATTCCATCACAGTCTCGCCGGAGGTGTGCCAATACTACAGTTTAAAAACTGCAACCTATCTCCAACCCTTTTTCAGACTGCAGGCGCGGCTCTTTCCACCTCCAGGACTCAAGTGCGGCTAACCATTTTCCTTGAATTCCTTCCTAAATGTTACTTAGCTCACACTCGAACAGCATGTTGAGTCACGAAAACCACTGGCCTTAGCTCGCTATTATCAAATACGCTCACGCACACTTGCTGGAAGTCTAAGCCCCTTGACTAGGTGGTGATCGAACCTACAAGATTTTAATATGCCTCCTGAGATGCCCACTAAAATTACTTTTCTGAGTGTGCTTTTTATACCTGATCTTAGATAAGACTTGAAAGCTCGATAATCCTCAGAATCATTTATTATACAAGAGATCGTTGGTAAGGCCTCGAATTTCAGTCAGTCGTTGTGTTGAATGTTTCACATGAACCTGGCACTACACACAAATATACAACTCTATAAGAAAGAAAACACGTTAACGTTCCGATAAACATACAGATTAGTGAACAATATAAATTGTATATGCATCCAGTCTGCTGGATGCATATACGAAAGTCCGTTGACGGAGCCACACTCTGGGATAATCTAATAGGATTGGAAACCAGACTTGCACCCCCAACAACTGCAGTCACACTGGGATAGCCCAATAGTGGAGAATATATCTCAACAATGCTTCAGAGGGTGTCGGAGATAGAGCCCGCCTCCTGGCACTGAGAGCTCCTCATTCAGGGGACTTTGTTGGCTGTTTCCAACTCCTCCCTTGGCACACACCTCGATTCCCAGACCATCCACATTGGTGTTGCCCTTCGACTTGCCGCCCCTATTCTCGCCAAACACATGTGTATTTGCGGAAGTGAATCGGCAGACCGATGTGTGGGTCTATATATTTGCATGTAAACTGATTGATACCTGTCTCCAATATACCAGGGAGGAAGGAGAGGCAGCTGGCAGCTTCAGGGTTCTATAACCTAGGCAAAAGACTCATCATGGTAACTAGGGATTCAAGGGCGGTTAGTTTTCTGTTCCAGCGATTCAGCGCGGCGGTTCAGAAGGGTAATGGCTGCTGTATCCTGCGTACGTCCTCCAGCTCTGAGGAGCTGATGGAGATTTTTGCATTGTAATCTGTGATAAACTTGTAGCAACATGCACTTGAAATTTATCCCTCAAACCTCGTGTACTGTATATACAATCTTTGTACCAGCAATGTATCTTTTAAATATTGTGTACCATATTATGTAATAAAATATACCTATTAGTCAAACAATTAAAAGATGATGTGGTTGGTGAAGTGGAATATTCAAATGGCTTCAGGAAGAAATCAAAGTATTCTTCCTCGAAGCCTTTTTATCCACATTTCGGAGGCTGTGGGTTCCACAATTTGCACTAGAGGTGGACCCCATCTTTATAATATATAATATACAAAAAAAATGTAGGGGGGTACCACCTCTAGAACTTTACTGGGGAGCCTCATCCTCAGAGAAGACAATAAAGTACCTCAGGGAAAACTCAAGGTTCTCCCCGAAGCTGTTTGGATAAAGAACTCGTTTAAAATTAAGTCCTTTCTAAAATTTTCTCTTATACGTTTAAGGATATATTTTTTTTATTTATGTTAATGCAAAAATTAATAATTTTGTACCAAAAGAAACATTTTTTTCGTTAGGGTCAGAATGATTTTTGGGGAATTATTACATACACAAATTTTTGCTTCCCTTATTCGGCAAGAACATTGCTATTTAAGCCAAAATAGCAAATTTTACCTACTCTACCGATCTTTCTTATGTTATCTCAATTAAACACATCTACTGAAGAAAAGAAAATTACAGAAACTTTTACTTAATTAAAATATATAAAATATTGTTAGCCTACAACGCTCTCTTAAATTACAAAATATTATCATTTTTTTTTTATTTCAATAAATTCAGATTCCATAAGGAAAAACTCAGACTCTGAGGAAAATGTGCAGAAAGTTGGTTCGAATTTCAGATCGGGATGATAGTTTGTGTGGGCGTCCATCTGATAGTTTGTGTGGGCGTCCATCTGATAGTTTGTGTGGGCGTCCATCTGATAGTTTGTGTGGGCGTCCATCTGATAGTTTGTGTGGGCGTCCATCTGATAGTTTGTGTGGGCGTCCATCTGATAGTTTGTGTGGGCGTCCATCTGATAGTTTGTGTGGGCGTCCATCTGAGACCTCAGGCGGGATATACAATCTCCAGGGAAAGAGGAATTGGGAGAGATGCAGAGAGAGAGAGAGAGAGAGAGAGAGAGAGAGAGAGAGAGAGAGAGAGAGAGAGAGAGAGAGAGAGAGAGAGAGAGGGAGGAGGGAGGGAGGTAGGTAAGTGTGTGTGTGTTTATTTGGGATGGAAAGATACCAAAATTTGTACCGATACCAATACCCAATTCTCGGCTGGTACCGATACTTTTGCAATTTTTTTTTAATTTTAATTTAAGATTATAATGACTATTCAGTATATAAGGGAAAACTTGTTGCACAATAGGTATTAAATAATATAGAAAAGTTAAATGTTAAATAACCTAATTTCTCAGAGATGATAATGGTATTACTCATTACTTGGCTTGTTACCTTTGTTGTGTGTGTGTGTGTGTGTGTGTGTGTGTGTGTGTGTGTGTGTGTGTGTGTGTGTGTGTGTGTGTGTGTGTACTTAGTTGTGATTGTAGGGGTAGATTCACAGCTCCTGGCTCCGCCTCTTCACTGGTCCATACTAGGTCACTCTCCCTGCTCTATGAGTTTTATCATACCTCTTTTTAAAGCTATGTATGGATCTTGTCTCCACTTCCTGACAAGTTTACGACTGAAGAAATACTTCCTAACATCCCTGATTCATCTGAGTCTTCATCTTTCAGTAATGACCCCTTGTTGCTGTGTCCCATCTCTGGAACATCCTGTCTCTGTCCACCTAATCGATTCCTCTCAGTATTTTATATGTCGTTATCATATCACCCCTATCTCTTCTGTCCTCCAGTGTCGTCAGGTCGATTTTCCATAATGTCATTAGAACCCTAATTCATCGAGATATATTTTCTTCCAGTTGAATTAACTTTGACTGGAAATTGAACAAAATAACTAATTAACATCCTCTAAGTGCCTAGACATAATTCAGTTTTTTTAGACTTATTATGGACATTTTTTGTTTTACAGTTATAAAGAATTTTTTTAGATTTATTAAGTAAAAAGTTACTTAAATGCTTATTTGTTTGTCTACCTCAGTCATTCTTGGTGATCATTTTGGATTGACTTAGGCCTAATTTGCCTTATTTTATGGAAAATTTGAAAAAATAATAAGGTTGCCCATACTGTAGTTCCTTAGTGCTTCCTCCGATTAGCTTTAATATTTAACGATGGTAATTTGACAGTGGAAGGGCTGATCAGCTTCAAACTTAAATTTACTGAGTTATCAAGAGAATGAGTCTTCAGTTTAGCTTCCAAGCTGGTGTTTCTTAGTGGAAGGTTTGAACTTTAAACCTGCGTATGTCTCTTCAAGGGAGGGGGGGGGTCTCCTGGACGTGGCGAAGAGGCTCTTGGTCTAATGAATTAGACCTTATGGTTTCCTTCCTCAGACCGAACCTAATTATCCCCCAATCCTCCCTTCCCTATTCCATTCTCCCCATTCCCCTTTCTCCCTTCCCTCCCCGTGCCCAACACCCTCTTTTCCCCGTCCCGTTCGTAGCCTCTGGGGTCCTCGCCTCTGGCATTACGGTTTCTAGGTAGGGGAAAGTGTGCCGGGGTTCGTCCAGCTCCGTGAGGCTTCTCGGGTGTGGTGTAGTTTGCCGCAGAATCTGGATTATCTGGAGGCACCCTACTCCCTTCCCGGATCTCCGAGAAGCAGGCAGGTTGTCTTGCAGGTGATGGGTGTATCTCCAGAGGATGCCTGTCGGTTCAGGGAGGTGGCAGCCGAAGGAGGTATGCTTTGTGGTGGGTTTCCGACCGCCCTCTCTTTTGTTTACTCAGTAGATATGAGGTTGCTATCCCAGATCGCTGGTTTACTGGCGTGAAGGGTAGGGTATAGCACGAGTTCTACCATGCTGCATGTGCACTGCTTGTGGTCTGGAGGTCCTCTCGGATGAGAAAGGAAACATGCGGCCCTTCTAGTGATTGTCCACTGTCCCTCTTTTTTTCTTTCATTCTTTTTTTTTTTCTTAAAAATAATAATAAGACAGAAGTTCCATCATCATGGAGTCTTCGTTCTGTGATAACCCTCCTCTTCCCAGGCCCCTTTTTATTACCACATCCTGTTCTGACCCGGCTTCGTTACTGGACCATTCTCCAAACTCTACCCGGACCCCTATACCGTCTGCTGGTGACGCTTCGTCACCCACTCCAGGTGCCGAGGCTCCACCCATTTCTTCTAGAGCCTCTGCCTCTTGCACGCCTATAACTATGCGTCCAACTTCCCCGAATATGGTGTGACGTTTTTCAGATCGCTCATATACCTTGGATCGGGCCACCCGCGGTACTACGCCTAAACGATGTCTACTCATTCTACCCAAAATCGACCTACGCGACACCCACTTCCTTTACACACCATGTTTACAAGTATACAGTGGACTAAATTCTTTTCGCTACAACCGACATCTCCAACTCCAGCTCTTTTACGACACGTTGGCCAAAATATATCCTTTCACACTCTTCGAAGTGGTGCGTGCATCGTTACAATTCAGAATGCAGAATAAGCTCATGATCTTTCCCACATTATTTCCATTGATAACATTCAAGTCACAGTTCATTGGCACTTTACTTTCAATTCTTGCAGTGGTACGGTGGTTTTTACGGCGTACCGTTGTACAGAGTGATTTTCTGTCTTACGGTGATATTTTGGAACAATTAGCCCTTCAGAATCTTCCTATTCTCAAAGTGGATACATATGTCCTGCCCGCTCGCGAGCAGAGGCCCTTTCCCAGTAACATCGCCCGCTTAACCTTTGACTGCCGTGAACTCCCGTCCTCGGTTTATATTGTGGGCTGTTACAAAAAACGCGATTCTAAAAGCTTAGAGATCTCCAGTGAATACTAGAAAGGACTGCCCTTCTAGCATCCAGCCTGTTACTGGGTTTTCGTAACAAGTAGTCAGTATCCTTGTCCAATTATCCATTAGACTTCAGTATGATTCAATAGTGCTTCAGGATTACAACTGGTAGGCTACTAACTAGAGAAATTAAAATTTAATAAATTTATTAAGTCTAGAGGTATATTATCAAAGTAAATTAAATTAATCATAGTAATCAAAATAATATCACTTCTCTCAAGTACAATATTATTGTGTTGAAAGCACATATCACATTTATAATTCTTAAGTACCGTCTGGTACACTAACATTTAATAAGATATTACAAATATGTACAAGTAAGTATGTATGTGTGTAAGTGCTCTAAGTAGTTCACTATCTCACGACTCGACTAGACTTATACAAGTGACTGACGAAGTCCTCACATCAACTAACTTCTTGACCGACTGGCAACCCGAACAGTCTGCTTGAACAACAAAGAATGCTAAGCCCAATAGCAATGCAATAAGCGACTGCGACACAGAATCAAGAACAAGGAGATAATATAACGACACTAAGTAGGGACCATCTGCAGATCCTCCACAAAAGTTACAAAACTCCCTTACTACTGAATCTAAGTTCAGCATAAGAAAATCCCTGACTGTGATAATACACAGAAACCAGTACAAATTAAGTCAGAAGCTATAGCTCAGGACCTGAGATGTTTCGAGTGTTTATGAGACACACAACCTCAGTACAACGTCGAAAATCACTAAGTCTATACAATGTTCTGTGAACAGAGTTCTACAGAACTAACAAGAATAATGAGACAGACAATCTGTCTAACCACCAAGCGAGTCTAGAGCAGACTGAATACTTCAAGCGAGGTGAGGACCCCCCCCCCTCGATCACGTGATAGCTCCGTGGGTTGCTGCCCAGCGAGAAACAGAAGCCGGCAGAATAACGAGCAAAGAGCGATAATTACAGTAGTTAGACAATCAAGACTTGAACTGAGCACATAATATGTTACATCCTACCTAACAAAGGAAACTACGTCAAATAACATTTACGATTTAGCTATTATCGCAAATATAAGCAATATAAAATTAAATGAAAAGGTAATAATTATATATATACATAATAATCATTGCAACCATTCAGGGGTTGCAACATGGGCCATCGCCTGGAGGTCCGTAAAGTGGTCCCTACTCCACAACAGTGTCGAAATTGCTGGCGCTTTGTACACCCCCACTAAATACTGCCGGTCAGGGGTGGAGTGCCCGGTCCGCTGTGCCGCAGATCATGACAATATATCTTGCAGTCTTCCCTCCACTTGTCTCAATTGCACTGAACCTCATCCTCGTTTTTCCCGCCATTGTCTGGTCTATCCCGCCATTGTCTGGTCTATCCCGCCATTGTCTGGTCTATCGTAACGAACGAGAAATCCGTTGTCTTAAGGAGAGCGAAGGCCTTAGTCATGATATGGTTGTCTCTCGGCTTCACCTTCAGGGGAATCTTCCTCGTATCTCTTATTCGCGAGTAGCTAGGAGACGTCCAACCTTAGCGGTCCCCCCTCCTACCAGCTGCTCCAGTATTGTGTCTTCTGGGGCCACCCCGTTTCTAATTCTTTTGCGGTTTTACCCTCTGAAACTCCCTGCTCCTTACCTACTCATACCTCTACTACTTCTCGCCCACTAGTTTCTCAGTCTGCAAGGACTCGCACACCTGCATCTTCTTCACGCCTATCACCTGCAGGACTGAACTTGTCTCATGAGCCCAAGTCTCTTCACATTCCTCCAGTACTTACAATTCCCCAATAGTTTTTCTTTTCTGTCTCGGTGCCTCGTTCTCACCTCCTTGACCTCTCTGAAGTTATGGTATCGGCGTCTTCCTTATCCGCTGAGACACTTGGCGCTATCTCCGACTATATTGCGGAGACCAAACCCTTGATGGACAACGGCGCTCCTCTTTCTACCCCTTCTTATTTTTCCCGACCCTCGCACCAGTCTTCTTCACAGCATTCTGATTCCTTCTTGCCTACACGCTTTCCGTTGCCTCCACACATTGCCTTCACTGACCCATAAATTTTATTTATCACTTCTTGTTGTTGACATACCTGTCTTTGTGAGTAATTACTTATTTACAACGGAATATTCGTGGCCTCAAGGGTAATCGGGGAGAACTCCTGGTGTTGCTCTCCCAGTTTTCCCCAGTATGTGTCGGGTTACAAGAACCCAGAATTCGTTCAGCTGCTATTCGTTCCGTTTTGGGCTATGTGCTGTTGCATTCTTCTGATCCCTTTCCTGATGAATCCTTTAATGAGAGTGCGCTTCTTGTGCGCGTAGGTATACCGTATCGACAGGTCTTTGTTCGTTCTCTGCTGTATTATACTGTAGCCCGTATTTATTTGCACAGTTTGCTCTCTATATCTCTCCCCTTCCCGTGCATTCTGTATCTCGGATATAGCGTTCTTGATGTCTTCTCTACCACCGCCCATCTTGTTAGGTGATTTTACGCTCGCCGTCATCTTTGGGGGGGGGGCCACTATGGCTCTCGTGGTGATCAGTTGGGGACTTCCTCTTCATGTTTTAAATACGGGTGCTCCAACCCATTTTGACTCTCGCGCTCAGTCTCCCTCTTGCATTGATCTTTCTACATGCTCCTCATCAATTGCACTTGACGCTTGGTCTGTTCTCCCAGATTTCCACGACAGTGATCACTTTCCTATTCTTACTTCTACTATGTATTACCGACCGCCTCGTAGCCCACATTGACAATTTAGACGAGTAAATTGGGACTTATACTTTCATCTTACCACCTTTTGTTGGGACCCTCCTTCGTCGTCTGTTGATAAGCTGGTGCACCGTTTTCGAACTTAGTTTTGACTGCAGCATCACGTTCTATACCTCAAACCTCAGGTAAGCATTCTCGGACATGCGTACCTTGGTGGTCTCCTGCGTGTGCCCGTGCCGTGCGTTTGAAACGTACTGCGTGGGGCCGTTATCGATATAATGGGACCTCAGATCGTCTTTTGAATTTTAAGCGGGCAAAAGCAGTCGCTCGCCGCGTCACACGCGACGCCAAACGCACTTGTTAGCAAGACTGCGTGTCTATCATTACCTCGTCTACCACTATGTGTGCGGTTTGGAAGAAGGTACGGAAGTTGTGTGGCAAGTACACTCTGGACCCAGCTCCTGTTTTGCGGGTTGCTGGTGTTAGTGTTGTGGAGCCTCTTGAAGTTGCCACGGAAATGCGGAACTATCTTGTCCGTGTCTCCCGGACACGGACCAGAGGTTCCACTGTACATTGAGTACCGATGTTTTTCGGAATATTTAGGCACACCGATGGAAATAAGACACTTTGTTCTTTTTTAGGTTATCTTAAGTAAACTACACTGCTGTGTGTGTATGTTAATTATCTATGTAACTGTATTTGTATGTTTCTATATATCCCTAATTATCGTTGCATTCATTATTAGTGTATCCTAGTTAAAATAAGAAGTCAATTTCCTCCTAGTCAGGAGAGAAAACATTGATCCATCAACGCTGGGGTTTGTACTGTCCCCCGTGGAGTTTGTGACAGAATATACGTAGGTGAAACAGCAGGAAAGTTTGAAATACGTATCACTGAACACGTAAATGTATGTAGGAACGAAACCTTGAACAATGCCTGTGTACATCACAGGAATTCCACCAACTATCTGATGAAATTTAGCGACGCCCGCCTATTGATCAAAGAACCCAATTTCCTAGACGCAAGTGCCTTGAATCATCATTAACCGCTGTTTCTAACACAAAATAAAGGCAGCTTTGTCATCTCTGAAGCACTAGCAAGAATTCTTCTCAAAGCAATAAACCCTGCCATCACAAAGCTGCTACTGCTGCTACTACTATTACTACTACTGCTACTACTGCTGCCACTACTACTACCACCACAAGCACTATCATTACTACTACTACTACTACCTATAATGATTATATTATGTTTTGCACCTCACTCTGTACCTATACATAAGTCTGTGTGTCCCTGTATTACAACCTAGGATTTCAAATGGCCTGTTATCCCAGGTGTAATGGGAGCAAATAAACACAGTAGAAAAGTTTAGACTTATATTATCCTTCACCAATTTAGAACAGCAATATGTACACTATGTACAGTGATAAATATAGTGCACTCCACGGTAAGCAAGGCAGAAATAGAAGCCACAAGATAGCAGACCGTGCTTCAACCAGCTCTAGAGTGGGAATGACAAGGGCAGACAGGAGAGCGGTATCCACATAACCTCTGCGATTGCCAATCCCACCTTCTTATTGGCTAGAACCTGGTCACTAGTTGAACGATGGGGCCCCATCATCAACTCTTAGCAACCTGGTTCGCTGGTTGGGGGAGATAGCCTGTAAATGAGGGTGTGTCCATGCGCCGAATAAAGGTTACGTACTCTTTGCATGCCACACCCCCACCCCCGAGAAGGCTCAGGATTAGGCTGCCACCTCCCAGTGGTAACCGTGCCGCCATGGCACAAAATAATGGGACCGCCTATCCTCTCCACCATCCAACTCTTAGATAGAGCTCAGCTTTCCTAGTGACCAAAAGCCAAACCCTAAACTCAGAGTGAGACAGCAGTCAGATAGGCCAACATAGGTCCAAGATACAAGCGGACGGTAGCCCGTATCCCCTCACTAAAAAAAACCCCCACATCAGGGGATAAAAAAAAAGAGCTTGAAAGGGGGGTTACCACAAATACATCCTAACCTAAATAAAATATTAAACTAGACTCTTGACAAAGAGTCTGCCAACACATTTTCTTTGCCGGCAATGTAATTGATTTTTATATTATAGGGCTGCAGCCTGAGCGTCCAACGCATAAGCCTTGTGTTGTGATTCTTCATGGCTTGGAGATAGACTAACGGGTTGTGATCACTGTAGATTGTGACCACCTGCGATGTCTGGCCCACATAAACATCGAAATGCTCCAAAGCCATTACCAGCGCGAGGGCTTCTTTTTCAATGGTAGAGTAAGCTCTCTGATGTGGCTGGAACTTAGCTGAAAAGTATGCGATTGGCTGCAGCTCCTTCTTCCCGATTTGTAATAGTACCGCCCCAACCCCAGACTCACAAGCATCAACCTGTAATGAAAAAGGTTTGGAGAAGTCTGGAGACAGGAGAATGGGTGCAGAGCACAATAATCTTTTTGCTTTATTAAAAGCAGTGTTACAATCTGACGTCCAATTAAAGGGAACTTTATGACTGGTAAGAGAGGTAAGAGGGGCTACAATATCTGAGAAATTCTTACAGAATCTTCTGTAAAATCCTATCATGCCTAGGAAACGTTGAAGAGATTTCCTATCATGAGGAACTGGATAATCTTTAATCGAAAGAACTTTAGCAAGTTTAGGTGCAACATTACCACTACCTACTTCATGGCCTAGAAAAGTGACAGTGGCCTGGCCAAAGGAAGATTTAGATAAATTAACTGTTAATTGGGAATTCTTAAAGGTCTCAAACAGAGCTTTAAGTCTAAGTAGGTGTTGATCCCAAGTATCAGACACCACAACAATATCATCTAGGTATGCTGCCGTGCCTTCAAGTCCTTTAATAGCCTGATGGACGAGTTTCTGGAATGAAGAGGGGGAATTTTTCATTCCGAAGGGGGTAACTGTATACTGATAATGACCTCCTGGAATCACGAAGGCAGAGATTTCCTTCGCCTTATCTGTCAAAGGTACCTGATAGTAACCTTTAAGGAGATCTAATTTGGACACAAAAGTAGCCTTACCCACAAAGTCAATTACGTCATCCAGACGAGGAAGAGGGTAAGCATCTGTAATTGTGACCTCGTTCACTTTACGGTAGTCTGTGCACATACGAAACCCTCCATCAGCCTTTTTTACTAGGATGCACGGTGAAGCCCATGGACTAGATGACTCCTCCACTAAACCATGTTCTAACAAGAAGTCTACTTCCTGCTGAAGTAGCCTTTGCTTTTCAGGATTAGCTCTGTAGGGGGAGAGTTTAATTGGTTTAGATTTTCCCACATCTACATCATGGTAACCTAACGTACATTTTTTCGGCACATCCGAAAAAATATTAGGATATGACTGTAGAAGCTCAGTTAAGTTGGTTGCTTGTATTTCAGATAATCCATCCATTAACGGGCTAGGATCCTTGAGGAGGACAGAATTTGAAAGTTTAGTATTAATTTCAGAGATAGAGTGCAAAGAGTCAGAGTCGTCCTCAGAGGTAGAGGACAGAGTCATTACTGGGACTTTATCTGGTGTATGAAAGGCCTTGATTTGATTAATGTGGTAAGTTTTTGTTTTTGAGGTCTTATCAATGGGAGCTACCACATAATTTAAATCAGATAATCTACTTACTATCTGCATAGGTCCCGTAAATCTAGCTTTCAAGGTGTGGCCAGGTATAGGTTCCTGCACCAACACCTTGTCTCCTGGATGGAAGGAGCGGAATTGTGCACTTTTGTCATACCTCTGTTTCATCTTACTTTGAGCTATCTTTAGGTTAGCCGTGGCTAACTCACGTGCCACCTGCAACCTTGAAGACGGGTTGTAGAGTGCTGAGCTTACGTCTTCTCCCATCCATCCTTCTTTGAGCACCCGAAGAGGACCTCGTACATTGTGCCCAAAGATCAGCTCAAACGGACTATACCCTGTAGACTCTTGCACCGTCTCTCGTACTGAGAACAGCAACAATGGTAGAGATTCATCCCAATCTGTCGGAAAGTGCATGCAAAAACTTCTCATCATTGTTTTTAATGTTTGGTGGAATCTTTCCAAGGCGCCTTGGGACTGAGGGTGATAGGCAGTGGATAAGTTGTGAATTATCCCTAACCTAGTTAATACTTCCCTAAATGCTTTGGCAGTGAAGTTAG
>NW_027198386.1:0-5000 GCF_038502225.1 Cherax quadricarinatus
TAATTCGCTGCTAGTCGTTATACCACAAAGCTTTCAGTGTGTGTGTGTGTGTGTGTTTGTGTGTGTGTGTGTGAGTGTGTGTGTGCGTGTGAGTGAGTGTGTGTGCGTGTGAGTGAGTGTGTGTGTGTGTGTGTGTGTGTGTGTGTATGTGTGTGTGTGTGTGTGTGTGTGTGTGTGTGTGTGTGTGTGTGTGTGTGTGTGTGTGTGTGTGTGTGTGAGTGTGTGTGTGTGTGTGTGTGTGTGTGTGTGTGTGTGTGTGTGTGTGTGTGTGTGTGTGTGTGTGTGTGTGTGTGTGTGTGTGTGTGTGTGTTTTGAAATCTCTGATGATAAGTTTTGCTGTGGCCGTATGAGCTCTTGTTGCTTCTGCAATGTAGTCAATCATTGCTTTATTGTTGACTTCGTTTTCCTGTGGTAGTTTCCTATTGTCTGGTGGTGGTCATTATTTTTGGCTCCCCTATATTGACAGCCCCTCATGTTTTTTCAAACATTCCTGGTTTCCTCTGTTGATAAATATATTTGTCATTGCTACTGCTGGTCTCTACAATTCATAACTGATGTTTGATATAACACTTAAAATTTCGCTTCGTATTCCGAGTTTTATCAATGCTATGGTTCGAATAATCTACATTTTCGTTTCGCTGCTCATTTACGAGATGTTAAGGTAAGACTGGTATTGGTGTGTGCACTGCTATAGGAGGAGAGGTCAGGGTCAGCTGTAGATAGGGGTGACGAGATAGGAGGGCGTGGAGTTATTGTTATTACGGAAATAACGGCCGTGGACCTCGAGTTGGGCCTGGTGAGTGATGGGGAGGGGATGAACCAAAAGAGTTTTCTGAAGGCTGTGTGCGCGCGAGTGTGTACTCACCTAGTTGTGGTTGCAGGGGTCGATTCACAGCTCCTGGCCCCACCTCTTCACTGGTCGCTACTAGATCACTCTTCCTGCTCCATGAGTTTTATCATACCTCTTCTTAAAGCTATGTATGGATCCTGCCTGCAATTCGTCACTTCACAGACTATTCCACTTCCTGGCAACTCTCTGACTGAAAAATACTTCCTAACATCACTGTGATTCATCTTAGTCTTCATCTTCCAACTGTGACCCCTTGTTGCTGTGTCCCATCTTTGGAACATCCTGTCTCTGTCCACCTTGTCGATTCCTATCAGCATTTTAAATATCGTGATCATATCCTCCCTATCCCTCCCGTCTTCCAGTGTGGTCAGGTCGATTTTCCTTAACCTCTCCTCGTAGGACATATCCCTTAGCTCCGGGACTAGTCTTGTTGCAAACCTTTGCACTTTCTTTAGTTTCCTTACGTGCTTGGCTGGATATGGGCTCCAAACTGGCTCTGTGTGTGTGTGTGTGTGTGTGTGTGTGTGTGTGTGTGTGTGTGTGTGTGTGTGTGTGTGTGTGTGTGTGTGTGTGTGTGTGTGTGTGTGTGTGTGTGTGTGTGTGTGTGTGTGTGTGTGTGTGTGTGTGTGTGTGTGTGTGTGTGTGTGTGTGCGTGAGCGCGTGTGCGTACGTGCGTACGTGGATGCTTGTTCGGAAGAATTATTGTTTCGATACTTCAAAATTTCACGCAGTTTAATGCTGCACAATTTTCACAATATGTTTAACGAGAGCACTTCTAATTATGCGAATTATTCGGAATTGTGACGGTGGCATTTAATGATTTCATGTCACTAGTGATTCGATAGAGAGCACACGAGAGTGCGTGCACGCACGTACGTATGTACGTACAAGTATGTGTGTGTATGTGTGTGTGCGTGTGTGTGTGCGTGTGTTTGTGCGTATGTGTGTGTGCGTGTGTGTGTGTGCGTGTGTGTGTGTGCGTGTATGTGCGTGTGCATGTGTATGTGTGTGTGTGTGTGTTGCGTGCACACTTACGTGCTTCCGTGCGTGAGTGTAATTGCAAGGCCGCTTTACATATTTTTTTCATTTGTGAGTGCAGAGTTCAGTAATTCAACGTAAATTACGTATTTTAATAGAATGCTGCATGTTTAATGCATGTGCATTTTGCTTCTAGTGTTTTATTGTTAACAGGGCTGCACTTTATAAATTTTTTCGCATAGCACTTTTTTTTCTGCCGTGAATGGTCCAATAAATAAAATATACACGCTTCCTAACCCCTCGCGATGCTTGTGGTAGACTCCACACGAAACATAAAAAAAATTTGGTCAACTTATGCCTTTGTCTTTTTTTTCAGTGTTACAATTTCATAAATATATTTTTATGTAAGTAAATATATTTTTATAATGCAGTTATTATTATTATTATTATTATCATCATCGTGAGAAGATGTTTTCGAAATCTCTAAAAAAAAAATTAAAATGAAGAGAAGGGCGTTTGCTTGGGTTTTATTATCTTCAGGTTTTGTGAGCGTGTGACCGTAAAACACAATACCAACAGCAGCGCAAAAATAAAAAAAATAACTATGTACTCGTATCCCATGCCTTGTTTTGCTCGCCCCTTCTTTATTACCTCTGTGCCTCTCATTTTGTTTCAGCTGCTACGGGGACAACTGCTGCTGCTGCTGCTGCTGCTGCTGCTGCTGCTGCTGCTGCTGCTGCTGCTGCTGCTGCTGCTTCTGTTGTTACTGTTGTTGTTGTTGGTGTCTTTGTTATTGGTGCTGCTGCTACTACTATTGCTGTTGCTCCTATTAGTTCTGCTGCTGCTGTTATTGAGGTCATTGCTGTTGTTGCCGCTACTATTGTGCTGTTGCTGTTTATGCTTCTGCTCTCGATGCTGTTCCTGCTGTTTCTTCTGCTATTTCTGTTGCTGCTGTTAATGTTATTGTTTCTGATGCTGTTGCCGATGATGCTCCTCTTGTTGTTGCTACTGCCGTTGTTTCTGCTGCTGCTGCTTCTGTTGCTGCTACTGTCGTTTCCTACTGCTGCTGCTGCTACTGTTATTGTTGATGCTGCTACTACTGCTGTGTTGCTGCTGCTGTTGCTTTGCTGCTCTTATTTTTGTGCTCGTCATTCTCTTCCTCCTGCACCTCGTAATCATTGCCCTTTTCCTGCTCCCAATCCTCCTCCTCTCCCTCCCTCCCTCCCCCCCCTCTCTCTCTCTCTCTCTCTCTCTCTCTCTCTCTCTCTCTCTCTCTCTCTCTCTCTCTCTCTCTGAGCTCTTCGCCTAGTCTATATTTTGTCTCATCTGACGCTTCCAGTTTCCTTCGATTCCATCAAGGAACGATGGAAGGAGACAGGCCAGGCGTTGCTCTGACGACTCTGAGGCGCTCCTCGACCATTAAATTGGAGCTGAACTTCCTCTCCTCGGACCAGAACCTAATCATCAAAACCACTCGTATTCCCCATGAGCTGCATAACCCATTCGAATTGTATGCTTCCCTATAAATTTATAATTCTTAATCCTTCCTCATGATCGCAATTTGAAGACAGAGAATCGACATCAGCCACCTCATGAGATATATTATTTATGGGATAGCGCTAAACCCGCAGCGAAAAATGAATAGTAATCAGTTACTAATCTCAAGAATTTAGCAGCAGTTCTTTGGATCAAGAGCTTTTAGCCAGCGTCAAAACACCTCCATCTTCCCGACCTCGGTTGCAGAGTGAGATCCTTAATAATTACTGAATATTTAGTATTACATATATTTCTTAGTATAAATGATTATCCATACAAGTTTATCTCTTTCGAACACTTAAAAAATATTCTTCAAATTATCATTATTATTATTATTATTATTATTATTATTATTATTATTATTATTAATGCAATTGTTTTTATTATTAGTTTGATAAACATGAAGGCCATTCAAAGGCCTTTAAGGCTGCACTGCATCTGCATACCACCTGTCAAAAAACTTCATTCCGTAATAAAGGGATACAACAAACACTTTCATTGTAGTAGTCATTGAATGAATAACCGTTGTTGTTGTTAGGTTTGCTATTGTTTTATTGTTTTTCCCTGTTGCTAAGCGGGGACTTTTGGCAGTAAGTCAGGGGTTTCGGCAGTCAAGGACTCTCATCTGGATGTTTATGAATTGCTCTTAATAAAAGGAATTCGAGCTACACTTCTTGTAGGTCCTTAGCTATTATAACTAAACGGTTATAACTGACCATAATTTTTAAAGGGGTGGACCGGTAAGCCAGCGGAAGGTCTCGGTCAGATGAAACATTTCTCCCGTTTCCTGACGAACCTTGCCTAACGTAACCCTAGCTGTTTTCAAGAAGGAAAAAATTATATATTCCTCACGTCAATTCCTGATCAGTTGGGCTGTGCTGCATGTTCGCTGTGGAATGTGTGTATGGCTTGCAGCAACAGTCTTGTTGATCATGCCAGCAACCGGCAAGTTTGGTTCTAAAGTGCACCGGGGGCGATGACCCCCGAATCCGTCTACAGATAATCTACATGTTATGCCCCTTTTTCACCGAATTTGAATTCTTCTCATTTTCCAAGTTTTGCAACCTAACAAGGCTGGGCCACGTGAACAATAATACCAGTGAACGGTGACTAGGAAGAGGAGGATCGAGTATCCAGCACTCCCTGCTATGATTAAGCCACACTTGTGTAGCCCCTCTAAATAATAATAATAATAATAATAATAATAATAATAATAATAATAATAATAATAATAATAATAATAATAATAATAATAATAATAATAATAATAACTAGGTGGATCATTACATGTTTAAGGCTAACATCTGATTAATCTGATGCTGCAAGAAAGTCGAGTTTTTTCCCTGCCTATAAGTACTACTGATTATTATTATTATTATTATTACACTGATAAAAAATAATTAAACTCGTAGGGAAGGATTATTTAATTATTATTTGTATCACGCGAAGGAATGAATAAATTATTTTTTTCCCACTGTATCTTCAGGAGCGCTCAACATCAAAGAGCGAATCTTGGATTGCAATGAAAAAATCCACTGTCAGAAATTACTGCCAAATGTCATACAAAATTTATGCTAAAATATATGTAGTGCGTTGGTACATGTTAATATTTAATATACTGGTAGATATATTGTCG
>NW_027198386.1:10000-45126 GCF_038502225.1 Cherax quadricarinatus
AGAGGGCCGGGGCAAACCCAGCCGGAGAGCATTGTAAAGCAGATGAAAAACAGTGCAGAAAAAAACAGGACATTTGCTGAGCTTGCTGACGGCAGTCTTGAGAATGTTTTGATAATGTAGAGGAGGGCAGCAGCCAGACAAGAGGATCACTGGAAACAGGCAGCTTCAAGATAATGGATGTGGCGATAGCACCTTATGTGTGTGATTAATAGACTAAGCAAATTATTTAAACGGAGCATGAAGCGCCTGGCATCGCAGTGGCTCCCTAAGCAGTAATGACGGCCGGAACAACACGTTCTTCGCGTGTTCCAGGAAGACGGGTTGCAATTACATTCACGCCAGCTTCACTTGCGCTATCACATGCAAGAATTATTTACACGCGCCGGTTTACTGCAATATTTATTAACATTTCCATTACAACTTAAATACTAAAAATTCGTTGTAAAAGGCAAACTAATTTGCAAGTAAACATAAATATCTAATTAAACACATATATATATATATATATATATATATATATATATATATATATATATATATATATATATATATATATATATATATATATATATATATATATATATATGATATATAAACCCTGGAGATTAACATAAAAAAAATTATAGGTAGTAGGTTGGTAGACAGCAACCACCCAGGGAGGTACTACCGTCCTGCCAAGTGAGTGTAACACGAAAACCTGTAATTGTTTTACATGATGGTAGGGTTGATGGTGTCTTTCGTCTTTTGTCTCATAAATATGCAAGATTACAGGTATGTCTTGCTACTTCTACTTACACTTAGGTCACACTACACATACATGTACACGTTTATTTATACACACTCATCTGAGTTTTCTTTGATTTTATCTTAATAGTTCTTGGTCTTATTACTTTTCCTTTTATATCCATGGGGAAGTGGAATAAGAATCTTTCCTCCGTAAGCCATGCGTGTTGTAAAAGTCAACTAAAATGCCGGGAACAATGGGCTAGTAACCCCTTTTCCTGTAAAGATTACTAAAAAGAATAAGAAGAAGAAAATTGTCAAAGTGGGAAGTCTGAATGTGCGTGGATGTTGTGCAAATGATAAGAAAGAGATGATTGTGGATGTTATGAATGAGAAGAAGCTGGATGTCCTGGCTTTAAGTGAAACAAAGCTGAAGGGGGTGGGAGAGTTTCAGTGGAGAGGAATAAATGGGATTAGGTCAGGGGTTTCAAATAGAGTTAGAGCTAAAGAAGGAGTAGCAATAATGTTGAAGGATAAGATATGGCAGGAAAAGAGGGACTATAAATGTATTAATTCAAGGATTATGTGGAGTAAAATAAAGGTTGGATGTGAAAAGTGGGTTATAGTAAGCGTATATGCACCTGGAGAAGAGAGAAGTGTAGAGGAGAGAGAGAGATTTTGGGAAATGTTGAGTGAATGCGTGGGGAGTTTTGAACCAAGTGTGAGAGTACTTGTGGTTGGGGATTTCAATGCTAAAGTGGGTAAAAATGTTGTGGAGGGAGTAGTAGGTAAATTTGGGGTGCCAGGGGTAAATGTAAATGGGGAGCCTTTAATTGAGCTATGTGTAGAAAGAGATTTGGTAATAAGTAATACATATTTTATGAAAAAGAGGATAAATAAATATACAAGGTATGATGTAGCACGTAATGAAAGTAGTTTGTTAGATTATGTATTGGTGGATAAAAGGTTGATGGGTAGGCTCCAGGATGTACATGTTTATAGAGGGGCAACTGATATATCGGATCATTATTTAGTTGTAGCTACAGTTAGAGTAAGAGGTAGATGGGACAAGAGGAAGGTGGCAACAACAAGTAGGAGGGAAGTGAAAGTGTATAAACTAAGGGAGGAGGAAGTTCGGGTGAGATATAAGCGACTATTGGCAGAAAGGTGGGCTAGTGCAAAGATGAGTAGTGGGGGGGGGGGGGGGGTTGAAGAGGGTTGGATGAGTTTTAAAAATGCAGTATTAGAATGTGGGGCAGAAGTTTGTGGTTATAGGAGGGTGGGGGCAGGAGGAAAGAGGAGTGATTGGTGGAATGATGAAGTAAAGGGTGTGATAAAAGAGAAAAAGTTAGCTTATGAGAGGTTTTTACAAAGCAGAAGTGTTATAAGAAGAGCAGAGTATATGGAGAGTAAAAGAAAGGTGAAGAGAGTGGTGAGAGAGTGCAAAAGGAGAGCAGATGATAGAGTGGGAGAGGCACTGTCAAGAAATTTTAATGAAAATAAGAAAAAATTTTGGAGTGAGTTAAACAAGTTAAGAAAGCCTAGGGAACGTATGGATTTGTCAGTTAAAAACAGAGTAGGGGAGTTAGTAGATGGGGAGAGGGAGGTATTAGGTAGATGGCGAGAATATTTTGAGGAACTTTTAAATGTTGAGGAAGAAAGGGAGGCGGTAATTTCATGCACTGGCCAGGGAGGTATACCATCTTTTAGGAGTGAAGAAGAGCAGAATGTAAGTGTGGGGGAGGTACGTGAGGCATTACGTAGAATGAAAGGGGGTAAAGCAGCTGGAACTGATGGGATCATGACAGAAATGTTAAAAGCAGGGGGGGATATAGTGTTGGAGTGGTTGGTACTTTTGTTTAATAAATGTATGAAAGAGGGGAAGGTACCTAGGGATTGGCGGAGAGCATGTATAGTCCCTTTATATAAAGGGAAGGGGGACAAAAGAGATTGTAAAAATTATAGAGGAATAAGTTTACTGAGTATACCAGGAAAAGTGTACGGTAGGGTTATAATTGAAAGAATTAGAGGTAAGACAGAATGTAGGATTGCGGATGAGCAAGGAGGTTTCAGAGTGGGTAGGGGATGTGTAGATCAAGTGTTTACATTGAAGCATATATGTGAACAGTATTTAGATAAAGGTAGGGAAGTTTTTATTGCATTTATGGATTTAGAAAAGGCATATGATAGAGTGGATAGGGGAGCAATGTGGCAGATGTTGCAAGTATATGGAATAGGTGGTAAGTTACTAAATGCTGTAAAGAGTTTTTATGAGGATAGTGAGGCTCAGGTTAGGGTGTGTAGAAGAGAGGGAGACTACTTCCCGGTAAAAGTAGGTCTTAGACAGGGATGTGTAATGTCACCATGGTTGTTTAATATATTTATAGATGGGGTTGTAAAAGAAGTAAATGCTAGGGTGTTCGGGAGAGGGGTGGGATTAAATTATGGGGAATCAAATACAAAATGGGAATTGACACAGTTACTTTTTGCTGATGATACTGTGCTTATGGGAGATTCTAAAGAAAAATTGCAAAGGTTAGTGGATGAGTTTGGGAGTGTGTGTAAAGGTAGAAAGTTGAAAGTGAACATAGAAAAGAGTAAGGTGATGAGGGTATCAAATGATTTAGATAAAGAAAAATTGGATATCAAATTGGGGAGGAGGAGTATGGAAGAAGTGAATGTTTTCAGATACTTGGGAGTTGACGTGTCGGCGGATGGATTTATGAAGGATGAGGTTAATCATAGAATTGATGAGGGAAAAAAGGTGAGTGGTGCGTTGAGGTATATGTGGAGTCAAAAAACGTTATCTATGGAGGCAAAGAAGGGAATGTATGAAAGTATAGTAGTACCAACACTCTTATATGGGTGTGAAGCTTGGGTTGTGAATGCAGCAGCGAGGAGGCGGTTGGAGGCAGTGGAGATGTCCTGTCTAAGGGCAATGTGTGGTGTAAATATTATGCAGAAAATTCGGAGTGTGGAAATTAGGAGAAGGTGTGGAGTTAATAAAAGTATTAGTCAGAGGGCTGAAGAGGGGTTGTTGAGGTGGTTTGGTCATTTAGAGAGAATGGATCAAAGTAGAATGACATGGAGAGCATTTAAATCTGTAGGAGAAGGAAGGCGGGGTAGGGGTCGTCCTCGAAAAGGTTGGAAGGAAGGGGTAAGGGAGGTTTTGTGGGCGAGGGGCTTGGACTTCCAGCAGGCGTGCATGAGCGTGTTCGATAGGAGTGAATGGAGACGAATGGTATTTGGGACCTGACGATCTGTTGGAGTGTGAGCAGGGTAATATTTAGTGAAGGGATTCAGGGAAACCGGTTATTTTTATATAGCCGGACTTGAGTCCTGGAAATGGGAAGTACAATGCCTGCACTCTAAAGGAGGGGTTCGGGATATTAGCAGTTTGGAGGGATATGTTGTGTATCTTTATACGTATATGCTTCTAAACTGTTGTGTTCTGAGCACCTCTGCAAAAACAGTGATTATGTGTGAGTGAGGTGAAAGTGTTGAATGATGATGAAAGTATTTTCTTTTTGGGGATTTTCTTTCTTTTTGGGTCACCCTGCCTCGGTGGGAGACGGCCGACTTGTTGAATATATATATATATATATATATATATATATATATATATATATATATATATATATATATATATATATATATATATATATATATATATATATATATATATATATATATATATATATATATATAATATATTACCAAGAAAAAATGAATAATCTCTTAGATGATACTGAAACCTATTCTAAACTTAGAAAGAATCCCTTAGAAACCGTTAACAGCAATTTCAATAAAACAATAAAACTTCTACTGAAAGGCAAAGATGAATTAATTAAACAATTTACTTCCACTAATCCATCTTTACCTTACATGTATGGACTAATAAAAACACACAAACCAGGTAATCCAATCAGACCAATTATTAGCTCCATAGGATCAGTTTCGTATAAATTATCCAAATGGCTTGTTGACATTTTGAGCCCTATTGTTGGTAAAATTTCTAACTTTAATGTTAAAAACAACTTAGATTTAGTTGATAAATTAAGCTCCTTGACTGACTTAAATGATTTTAACATGGTTAGTTTTGATGTTACTTCCTTGTTTACGAAAGTTCCTGTTGATGATTTATTAAGTTTCTTATCTGAAGAACTCGTTAATTATGATTTACCATTGCCAGTTCCTACCATCATTAAACTTATTAAACTTTGCATTGTTGATGCAAAATTTGTATTTAATGATAAGTTTTACACTCAGAAATTTGGTATGGCAATGGGAAATCCTCTTTCACCTGTTCTTAGTAATCTATACATGGAATTTTTTGAAACAAGATTGCTTAACACAATCCTCCCTAATAGAGCAAAATGGTTCAGATATGTTGATGATATTTTATGTCTTATGCCCAAGAATGTAGATATACACCATTTCCTTGGCAAATTAAATAGCTTAGCCCATTCTATAAACTTTACTGTTGAGTTTGAGGAAAATAACTCATTGCCTTTTCTAGATGTTTTAATTATTAAGAGTAATAATGAATTCAAATTTAAAATTTACAGAAAACCTACAAATAACTGTTCCTATGTACACTATTATTCTTCCCATCAAGATAGAGTTAAACTGTCTGTTTTCTCATCAATGTTTTTGAGAGCTTTACGTATTTGTAGTCCAGAGTTCATAGATGAAGAAATATCCAAAATTTATGAAATAGCCAATGATCTGAAATACCCGAGAAATGTAATTGATAAATCATTTAAAATTGCTAGAAATACTTTTTACAACCCAAAAAGGGACAACCAACCTTATTCAACTAAAAATATGTTGGTTCTCCCTTACCATGAAAACTTGGTTGATATGCCTTCTCTTCTTAAGACTTTTAATATTAAAGTTGTATTTAAAAATCTTGATACAGTAAAAAAAACTTTTGATAAAGAATTCCCCCCAAAATGCTGACGGATGTGTCTATAAGATTCCTTGTAAAATTTGCGATAAAGTTTATTACGGTCAAACTGGTAAAAGTCTCGAACTTAGATTAAAACAACATAAATATAGCATTAGAACTGGACAAGATTCCAATGCTCTATTTATTCATGTGAGAGATTTTAACCATCCAATTGATTTTCAAAAAGTTGAGAAAGTTGTATCAAGCAAGTCCATGGTTGACAGAAATATAATTGAATCTTGTTTCATAAAAAGCAGTTTTGAAAATAATATGAATATTTCCTTAGGTTTATATAAATTAGATTCATTTATAATTAATAAAATTTGGTTAGAGTTTAATAATACATTGGACAAATAATAAACCTTATTTCTTGGGTAGAATATTTTGTTAGTGGGATGTCGTGAGGACCTGTCTAGTTGGACCAGCGGACCTACTGCAGTGTTCCTCTTTTCTTATGAGTCCGGTATTGTCGCGCGTCAGGTGTTTCTTTGTTGTGGGAGTTGACTGTGAGGTGTGGTCTAAGCCCTTTAATTGCCTTCCTTTGATGTATTACTTTCATAGTTCCTTGACAATGTGAGTAGTCACGAAAGCGCTTGGAATTTCACTACTCTTTCACAGTGGTTGTTTTGCATATTTTAAAATCACCTGTTTACTGTGATCTTATTGCATATATATATATATATATATATATATATATATATATATATATATATATATATATATATATATATATATATATTATATATATATATATATATATATATATATATATATATATATATATATATATATATTTATATATATATATATATATATATATATATATATATATATATATATATATATATATATATATATATATAAATATACAGTGCTAGTCACGGCATTATGCCGGGTGAGTGCCCCGGCATAATGCCGTTACGAAAATCAAAGGCCTACCATACAAGGGGGTCTTTTTGTCTGTGCATTATGCCGTGTAGCAGCCGTTAGCATAACATCACGGCCTGCCGCCACACTCCACAGTGACTCCTCAGTGCTCACGTGGCTGCCGTGGTGAGAGGAAGTGTTGCACTTTTGTTTCTCATCCACCCTATCTTTTGTCTGGTGTTCCCTTTGGTTTTGGGGCTATAGATGTTTGATTATGGGTAAAAGGAAGTCTTTAACACATGAAACTATAGCTCAAATCATAGGGCTTCACAAAGCTGGGCACCAGACAAAAGAAACAGTGGAGAATGTTGGTGTGTGTGAGAGTTCAGTGAGGAACTGAGTGCAGCGTTTCAAGGCTGGTGGCTGTGTCGAGTTACCATCTGGCAAACCTCGGCCTGGCCCCTCGAAGACAACTGTTCGTACCTTAACTGTGTTAGAGAAACAGTTAGAGAGCACACCTAAGGTAACTCCTAGAGAACTGAAAGAAAAGATCCCAGCTACTCTCTGAGGTGTCTACAGTAATCACCGCCAGGTTAAGAAACCGATCCTCTACAAGCCTCCAGAAGAAATGTACGCTGAGTTTTGTAAAGAATTATCTTCACTGGAATCCTCAACAGTGGTCTGAAGTACTTGGGAGTGATGAAGCAACCTTCACTGTCACCTGTAACTTCAGGGGACATGTGTACCTACCCAGAGGTAGTGACCCGGTAGACCCACGCTACACCTGTGGGACCACCAAACACCCAGACTCGCTCATGGTTAGGGGGTGTTTCAGTGCTCAGAATGTTGAACTCTTTTGTGTGTGTGTGTGTGTGTGTATGTGTGTGTGTGTGTGTGTGTGTGTATGTGTGTGTGTGTGTATATGTGTGTGTGTGTGTATGTGTGTGTGTGTGTGTGTGTGTGTGTGTGTGTGTGTGTGTATGTGTGTGTACTCACCTAGTTGTACTCACCTAGTTGAGGTTGCGGGGGTCGAGTCCGAGCTCCTGGCCCCGCCTCTTCACTGATCGCTACTAGGTCACTCTCCCTGAGCCGTGAGCTTTATCATACCTCTGCTTAAAGCTATGTATGGATCCTGCCTCCACTACATCGCTTCCCAAACTATTCCACTTACTGACTACTCTGTGGCTGAAGAAATACTTCCTAACATCCCTGTGATTCATCTGTGTCTTCAGCTTCCAACTGTGTCCCCTTGTTACTGTGTCCAATCTCTGGAACATCCTGTCTTTGTCCACCTTGTCAATTCCTCTCAGTATTTTGTATGTCGTTATCATGTCCCCCCTATCTCTCCTGTCCTCCAGTGTCGTCAGGTTGATTTCCCTTAACCTCTCCTCGTAGGACATACCTCTTAGCTCTGGGACTAGTCTTGTTGCAAACCTTTGCACTTTCTCTAGTTTCTTTACGTGCTTGGCTAGGTGTGGGTTCCAAACTGGTGCCGCATACTCCAATATGGGCCTAACGTACACGGTGTACAGGGTCCTGAATGATTCCTTATTAAGATGTCGGAATGCTGTTCTGAGGTTTGCTAGGCGCCCATATGCTGCAGCAGTTATTTGGTTGATGTGCGCTTCAGGAGATGTGCCTGGTGTTATACTCACCCCAAGATCTTTTTCCTTGAGTGAGGTTTGTAGTCTCTGGCCCCCTAGACTGTACTCCGTCTGCGGTCTTCTTTGCCCTTCCCCAATCTTCATGACTTTGCACTTGGTGGGATTGAACTCCAGGAGCCAATTGCTGGACCAGGTCTGCAGCCTGTCCAGATCCCTTTGTAGTTCTGCCTGGTCTTCGATCGAGTGAATTCTTCTCATCAACTTCACGTCATCTGCAAACAGGGACACCTCGGAGTCTATTCCTTCCGTCATGTCGTTCACAAATACCAGAAACAGCACTGGTCCTAGGACTGACCCCTGTGGGACCCCGCTGGTCACAGGTGCCCACTCTGACACCTCGCCACGTACCATGACTCGCTGCTGTCTTCCTGACAAGTATTCCCTGATCCATTGTAGTGCCTTCCCTGTTATCCCTGCTTGGTCCTCCAGTTTTTGCACCAATCTCTTGTGTGGAACTGTGTCAAACGCCTTCTTGCAGTCCAAGAAAATGCAATCCACCCACCCCTCTCTCTCTTGTCTTACTGCTGTCACCATGTCATAGAACTCCAGTAGGTTTGTGTCCCGTCCCTGAAACCATGTTGGCTGCTGTTGATGAGATCGTTCCTTTCTAGGTGTTGTGTGTGTGTGTATGTGTATGTGTGTGTGTGTGTGTGTGTGTGTGTATGTATGTGTGTGTGTGTGTGTGTATATGTGTGTGTGTATATGTGTGTGTGTATATGTGTGTGTGTATATGTGTGTGTGTGTGTATGTGTGTGTGTGTGTGTGTGTGTGTGCGTATATGTGTGTGTGTGTGTGTGTGTGTGTGTGTGTGTGTGTGTGTGTGTGTGTGTGTGTGTGTGTGTGTGTGTGTGTGTGTGTGTGTGTGTGTGTGTGTGTGTGTGTGTGTGTGTGTGTGTGTGTGTGTGTGTGTGTGTGTGTGTGTGTGTGTGTGTACTCACCTATTTGTACTCACCTATTTGTGGTTGCAGGGGTCGATTCACAGCTCCTGGCCCCGCCTCTTCGCTGATTGCTACTAGGTCCTCTCTCTCCCTGCCCCATGAGCTCTATCATACCTCGCCTTAAAACTATGTATGGTTCCTGCCTCCACCACATCACTTTCTAGGCTATTCCATGGCCTGACTACTCTATGACTGAAGAAATACTTCCTAACATCCCTTTGATTCATCTGAGTCTTCAACTTCCAATTGTGACCTCTTGTGTCTGTGTCCCATCTCTGGAACATCCCGTCTTTGTCCACCTCGTCTATTCCGCGCAGTATTTTATATGTCGTTATCATGTCTCCCCTGACCCTCCTGGCCTCCAGTGTCGTCAGGCCGATTTCCCTCAACCTTTCTTCATAGGACAATCCCCGTAGCTCTGGGACTAGTCTTGTTGCAAACCTTTGCACTTTCTCTAATTTCTTGACGTGCTTGACTAGGTGTGGATTCCAAACTGGTGCTGCATACTCCAGTATGGGCCTGACGTAGATGGTGTACAGAGTCTTAAACGAATCCTTACTGAGGTATCGGAACGCTATCCGTAGGTTTGCCAGGCGCCCGTATGCTGCAGCAGTTATCTGATTGATGTGCGCCTCAGGAGATATGCTCGGTGTTATACTCACCCCCAGATCTTTTTCCTTGAGTGAGGTTTGCAGTCTTTGGCCATCTAAACTATATTGTGTCTGCGGTCTTCTTTGCCCTTCCCCAATCTTCATGACTTTGCATTTGGCAGGGTTAAATTCAAGGAGCCAGTTGCTGGACCAGGCTTGTAGCCTGTCCAGATCTCTTTGTAGTCCTGCCTGATCCTCGTCCGATTCGATTCTTCTCATTAACTTCACATCGTCTGCAAACAAGGACACTTCTGAGTCTATCCCTTCCGTTATGTCGTTCACGTATACCAAGAACAGCACAGGTCCTAGGACTGACCCCTGTGGAACCCCGCTTGTCACAGGCGCCCACTCTGACACCTCGTCGCGTACCATGACTCGTTGTTGCCTCCCTGTCAGATATTCTCTGATCCATTGCAGTGCCTTTCCTGTTATGTGTGCCTGGTCCTCTAGCTTTTGCAGTAACCTCTTGTGAGGAACTGTGTCGAAAGCCTTCTTGCAGTCCAAAAATACGCAGTCGATCCACCCCTCTCTCTCTTGTCTTACTTCTGTCACCTTGTCATAAAACTCTAGTAGGTTTGTGACACAGGATTTTCCTTCCCTGAAACCGTGCTGGTTGTCAATTATACACTTGTTTCTTTCCAGGTGCCCCACCACTCTCCTCCTGATGATCTTCTCCATGACCTTGCATACTATACACGTTAGAGATACAGGTCTGTAGTTTAGTGCCTCATGTCTGTCTCCCTTTTTAAAAATTGGGACTACATTTGCCATTTTCCATACCTCAGGGAGTTGCCCAGTTTCAAATGATGTGTTGAAGATCTTTGTTAATGGCTCACACAATATCTCTGCTCCCTCTTTAAGGACCCATGGAGAGATGTTGTCTGGTCCCACCGCCTTTGAGGTGTCAAGTTCGCATAGCAGCTTCTTCACCTCCTCCTTGGTTATATGTACCTCATCCAGCACTTGCTGGTGTGCCCCCCTGTTCTGATTTCTTGGAGTCCTACTGGTTTCCACTGTAAATACCTCTTTAAATCTTGTGTTGAGCTCCTGACATACCTCTCGGTCGTTTCTTGTGAATTCCCCATCACCCTTCCTCAGTCTGATTACCTGGTCCTTGACTGTTGTTTTCCTCCTGATGTGGCTGTACAACAGCTTCGGGTCAGTCTTTACTTTTGATGCTATGTCATTTTCATATTGTCTCTGAGCCTCCCTTCTTATCTGTGCATATTCGTTTCTGGCTTTTCGGCTGATTTCTTTATTTTCCTGAGTTCTGTGTGTGTGTGTGTGTGTGTGTGTGTGTGTGTGTGTGTGTGTGTGTGTGTGTGTGTGTGTGTGTGTGTGTGTGTGTGTGTAGGTCTGAATAAATCACTTAAGGTGAAGATCTTGCGAGTGCTGGACGACAAAAGATTGAATTTGTTGCCAAAGAGGAAGACAGGAAACATGAGGAAGAAGTGAGAGGGGAACATAGAGAGGGCGAAGAAAGGAGGAAGCGTGAAAAGAAAGGTAAAGAGATAAGTTAGGCACAAGAGAATGACAGTTATAGCGAATCTGTGTTTGTTTAATAATAATAGCAGTAATAATACTTCATGGGGAAGTGGAACAGAATTCTTCCTCCGTATGCCATACATGTCGTAAGAGGCAACTAAAATGCCGCGAGCTAGTAACCCCATCTTCTGTATATATTATTAAATTTAAAACGAGAAACTCTCGTTTTTCCTTTTGGGCCACCTTGCCTCGGTGGGATACTGCCAGTTTGTTGAAAGAAGAAATATTAATGATAATTATAATATTTAAATAAAAATAATAAAATAACTAAAATAATAATAGGCATACAAAGAGTTACACATGCTTTTACCCAAGCAACAGATTTAACTAATGACTTTTTTATGATAGAAAACGCATCAGAAGCATCAGTGGTCAGTTGTACACTCAAAAAAAATAGTTTAAGTGAGATAATGGGGGAACACCTTAATATCCCGAACTATGGATGTGAGAAAAGTGTTTATATGAGATCAAGAGATAGAGAGAACTTCTTAATCATAAGAACTATCATTGACGAACACCTGTCTGGTAGAAATGAACGAGAGAGAGAGAGAGAGAGAGAGAGAGAGAGAGAGAGAGAGATCATCGCAGGATCTACCAATGGCCGATACCACTCTGGCAAAAGTGTCGCTGTCACACTGATGAAAAACAAACACGAGGGTCAGAATAACGTGTTAAGTTAATCAGCTCTCCCAACCAGGTTGTCCAGCTCAATTTGAGATAATCCTTTTGACAGCTGATTTTTTTTTCTGCTACGTGATGCACAAATATGAGCGAAATTATTTTTTTCTGATTTTGGGTTGGTTAATTGGGGTTAGATCATATCAACTACACGAGGGTCATTAAGTCTGCAGGTTATCTGTCCACCACCAGCAGGCTAAAGTAAACTCCCGGTATATATATATCAGTATATCTACAGTGAGAGACATGCTCCTCACGGTGTATACATTATGTTGCTGATCTGCATTATTAGCATTTACTTGGCACAGGTGCTGCTAGACTTTAATGAGACTGGATCTACTTTTGCCAAGGATCTTCTTAGGCGACCTACCGTATTATGAGCACATTAAGCACAATAAGCTTCAAGCTTATCGTGTTTGTGTATTTTAGTATATTGGTCTTTTGGTCCCTTGTCAAACCCTGTGTAAAAAAAAATAATTTATCTATTTTATTGATGAAATTTGGAAGTTAATTTCCATATAAAGATCTGTGATTGACTCTTCTGAGTCCATTCGAATCTCCAAAGCTATCTAACTGCATTATCAACTTACGCCGCACTGCATTTTTCCAGTCGTTATAGAATGCAGGATTGCTTTCGGATTGTGCAGTGGCCGATATACATCTAGTTTAACCCCCCTTAAGGTTTACTATACAAATAGTAGGAGTCTAAGAAATAACATAGATGAGCTAAGAAATGCCTTCTGAATGCAGCTTACAGGGTTTATTATAAACTATTCCACACTGATAGGATCAACAGGAAGGATGGTGGAGTGGCGATGCATGTCAGTGATAATTTAAATTGTGTTAGACAAGATACAAAATTAGAAACTCAGACACAGAATCTATTTGGTTACAGTTTCTCGAGGGTCGTGAAAAATAAATTTTGGGTGTGATAGGGAGTGCAGTAGGCTGCTATGGGACGAAATTCATAATGCATCTAGATTTGAAAATGTTGTGTTAATGGGAAATTTTAACTTTAGACAAACCGACTGGAACAGTGTGACAAGAAATCTTGAGTCTAGTGACTTTCTTGTCACAGTTTGTGACAGAACCAACTAGAGGAAACAATCTGCTTAACTTGGTTCTTGCCAACAAAGAATCATTAATTAATAATCTTGAGGTTAATGATGAGCTAGGGAAAGCGATCACAAATTTGCGAAATTAAAACCTAACAAATCCCCAGGCCCTGATGAACTGTTTGCAAGGGTTTTAAAGGAATGTAAAGAGGAACTTAGCATACCTTTGGCTAATCTTTTCAATATATCACTACAAACTGGCATAGTGCCAGACAAGTGAAAAATGGCAAATGTAATACCTATTTACAAGGCAGGTGACAGGTCCTTAGCTTCGAACTATAGACTAATATGCCTTACCTCCATAGTGGGAAAATTTATGGAATCAATAACTGCCGAGGCAATTCGTAGCCATCTTGAAAGGCATAAATTGAATAATGAATCTTAGCACGGTTTTACAAAGGTATGTTCCTGTCTTACGAATTTACTAACTTTTTTCACTAACGTAATTGAGGAGTTAAATCATGGTATTGAATATGATATTGTGTATATGGACTTCAGTAATGCTTTTGATAAAGTTCCACATCAGAGGCTATTGAGGAAACTTAAGGCACACGAAATGGGAGAAGAATTTTTTTCCTGTTTAGAGACATGGTTGACAAATAGGCAGTAAAGAGTTTGCATAAATGGGGAGAAATCAGAATGGGGGCACGTCACAAGCGGTGTTCCACAGGGGTCAGTGTTGGGCCCCTTGTTGTTCACAATTTACATAAACGACATAAATGAGGGAATAAATAGCGACATAAGCAAATTTGCTGATGACACCAAAATAGGCCGTCCAATTCATTCTAATGAGGACATTAGAGCACTCCAGGATGATTTGAATAGACTGATGCAGTGGTCGGAGAAGTGGCAGATGCAGTTTAATATTGACAAATGCAAAGTTCTAAATGTTGGACAGGAAAATAACCATGCCACATATAAACTAATGCAGATCTTAATATTACTGACTGGAAAAAGGATTTAGGAGCTCTGGTTAGCAGTAATCTAAAACCAAGACAACAGTGCATAAGTGTTCGCAATAAAGCTAACAGAATCCTTGGCTTCATATCAAGAAGTATAACTAATAGAAGTCCTCAGATTGTTCAACTCTAAATATCTTTGGTTAGGCCTCATTTAGATTATGCTGCACAGTTCTGGTCACCGTATTACAGAATGTATATAAATGCACTGGAAAACGTACAAAGGAGGATGACAAAGATTATCACATTTATCAGAAATCTTCCCTATGAGGATAGACTGAGGGCCCTGAATCTGCACTCTCTAGAAAGGCGTAGAATTAGGGGGGATATGATTGAGGTGTATAAATGGAAAACAGGAATAAATAAAGGGGATGTAAATAGCGTGCTAAAAATATCTAGCCTAGACAGGACTCGCAGCAATGGCTTTAAGTTGGAAAAATTCAGATTCAGGAAGGATATAGGAAAGCACTGGTTTGGTAATAGAGTTGTGGATGAGTGGAACAAACTCCCGAGTACCGTCATAGAAGCTAAGACGTTGTGTAGTTTTAAAAATAGGTTAGATAAATACATGAGTGGGTGTGAGTGGATGAGAGTTGGACCTGACTAACTTGTGCTACTAGGTCAGATGCCGTGCTCCTTCCTTAAGTGAATGTGACCTGACCTGACGAGGTTAGGGCTTTGGCTTAAGGTGGTAGGAGAATTGGACCTACCTCGCATGGGCCAGTAGACCTGCTGCAGTGTTTCTTTTTTCTTATGTTCAATTAGAGGTCCCATTATCATTTACTCCTGGCACTCCGAGACTACCTATTTTCCCATCTACTACAGTGTCGCCGTCTTTAGAATATAAGACTCACACAAAATCTACTTTCTCGCTTGGTTAAAAACTGATGAGGTTTTTTTAGGGAACCTTCATTCTTACTGAATCCTGACAGCTGTCTTGACAGCTCCTTTCACGCCTGGAAACCCCGAAGGACTCTTGGTTCAAGGATGAGACATCCTCCGATCAAACCAGAGTTCTTCCTCTATTATCCAAGCGATATATTACTCCCTACGAGTTTAGACATTCTCCATTAACAATAATAATAATAATAATAATAATAATAATAATAATAATAATAATAATAATAATAATAATAATAATAATAATAATAATAATAATAATAATTATAATTACAATAATACTAGTAATGTACAGAAAACTTCATAATGGTCTAGATTTCGATTTTCATCAAGAGATGGAGACTACAACTGTATTTTACGAAGAGCGCAGAAATATGTTAATGGGTTTTCAATCAAGGAACGATCGGGAGATGTTTCTAAAACTCCGTCAACTTCAAACTGTTTCATTTTCCATGCCAACAGATTTTCTGCATCGATAACTTTGAAATTAATTACTGAAATACATGAGAATTACTTCGCCTTTTCATCTATCCTCATCTCCTCCTCCTCCTCCTCCTCTGTTTCCTTCTCTTGCTTTCTCCACATTCTCCTATGTGTCTTCTTTCCCCTTCCGTTCAACTTATCATCCTTTCCTCCTCTTTCTCCTACCCCTCTATATATTCCTAACGCTTTTTTATCCCTATTCCCATGATTCCCATCATCCTCCCTATTTTCTTCATATTCCTTCTCCCTTCCCTCCTCCTTCATCTTTTTCATCGTTCTTTTTCATATCTTTCTCTTTCTTTTTCGTGAGTTTTCCTTACATTCTCCTGACACGAAGCTTCACCCACTGAGTCCTTCAGGTTGGTCTCGTGTGAAAATGTGAAACAAATTTGAGTGCTGAAAAAGAAGTAAAAAGAGAGAAAAAAGACAGAATGAGAGAGAGAGAGAGAGAGAGAGAGAGAGAGAGAGAGAGAGAGAGAGAGAGAGAGAGAGAGAGAGAGAGAGAGAGAGAGAGAGAGAGAGAGAGAGAGAGAGAGAGAGAAGAGTAAGCAAGCTTCACATTTGCTAGGGTTTATGGCTTCACTGATTAAAAATATATCCTATGCTCAAGATTACGACGGAAGGTAAACATTTCTGTCACTAATATTAACTGAATTTGGACCAAAAGCTTGTAACCACTGCAAGTGTCTTCACTATTTTCGTCACGCGTAGCTGACTAATACACAGCAGACAGTTTGCGTAATTGAAGCCATAATGGTGACCAGTCACACGCGGAGCTCCATTTGAGTCAGTTTTGTTAATATTCTTCATAATCAACATCAGTGACCTATATGAAGAAATTAAAGTGACATGAGCAAATTCACTGACCGAGTATTAAACTCAACAACGCAAAACAATGATTTCAATGGCAAATGCAGCTAAAATGATTCTTAGGCAAGTGAAGAATTCCCTGTATTAAGATCTCAAGGAGTTGCTGTGTCTGACAGAAATGCAGATGAATGGTTCAGAGAACCAATAAGTTGATAAATTAGACACATGTGCAACACTTCGGCATTTTTAATGAGGAAACGTTTCGCCACACAGTAGCTTCAACAGTATTTAGTGTGTTAAAGCCATTATGCCAGAAAACTGTTATCATACCAGCTGCCAGGTTAAATCCCACCTGGGTTACAATTGTGACTGCCAGTTCTGCTGTTACTTGCTTAGAAATTGCCCCATTATCAAAAGTGAAGTCACTAGCCTCCATGAACGACAGCTTAAGCTAAAGCCAACGTTCTCTCACGTAATCCTCTATCACCCCAACGTACAACAACTGCCCATGAAAGTGGGTCCCATTAATTTCCAGATGATTATTATTACATTATTATAATTATTATTATCAGGGGAAGATATAAACCGGTAGAGGACATACAGAGCATAATAATAATAATTGATGCACAAATTATGTGAGTTAATTTATATTTAGTATTTTCTAAGAAATCTTCACTAATGTCTTTGGTTTCATTAGTAAAATAAAAATGAATATATTTTTTGCGTCAAAAATAAGTAACTAAAAGCAGTAAGAGTGGAAATATAGTTGCATTACTTCAAAAGCATTCACTGTGTTAACTAAAAAATAAGCTTCGCCTTTTTTATGTTTTTTTTTTTTTTTTTTTGCGTAGGTTGTAAAGCGCTGGAATTCACTGGAGTGCGGAAATAAATGCGAGCCATTAGAGTGATTCAAAGAAATCACCTATTCAGTATCTACACATCCTTTCCATTTCCATTTGGCACTCACTTTATTCCCCTTTCTGTCCATGTGCCTTTCTCTTCTTGCTGTCAGGTGCGCTCCTTTTCCTCTCTCCACTCCTCTCTTTCTCTCTCCCTCCCTCCCTTTTCCTCAGATCACATGCATATATAGGAGCAATTCAATTCCAAGATATCAGAAATGGTTGCAAGACAAGAAAGACGAGGTAGTGAATGAAGCAGACAAAATAAATGCCAAATCACTGAAAATATTTATTAGAGAAGACAAGACATATTTATAATGGTTGTCTCACTGCTCTGAGACCAGCATACAAAGTGTTGCTGAATAAATAATGGAGAGAAGTCTATACAATTCCGACGAATAGACGATACCGGAAAAATAAGAATGTTTGCCTGGCATAGAAATAATATTCTTATAAACTGTTTAATATACTGCACATTTGTGAAAGTTTGTATGTTTATGGGTTCTTCTGTAACTCAGTCCCCATGAAGGTCATAGCATCTTAATCTTGTTACTGGCTTCTTTACATCCAGGAGTTGGCTTTAGGCTAAACGGTATTCTATATATAATACGGTGACCTTAGAGTGGGGACAATATTTTTGGATCTACTAGTTTCAGTAATATAGTATTTTAAAGACCTTTTTATACTAATATCAAATCATACATGGATTACCAAAATATTAATTTGGGGGCAGCAACCCTTGATGGGGATTATTTTTGGAGGGGGGGAAGTTGAACTATGAATAGTAGCTTTTTATAGTTATTTAAAAAACATAAATGGCCTTCCTAAATTTTCGTTTGGGCGGAGCTCCTTGAGGCTATTTGAAAAATGAATCAGTTATTCAAAAGTCCAACCCACTTGATGTTAATCATAGTTCTTTAAACAATATAGATACACAACCTCAAGACAAAGCTGGCGCAGGGGAATAAGTCCCTCACACCTGCCCCAGACAGTCTATGTTCAGGGACATGAGTCTGTCTGAGTCCCCCACACCTGTCTCTTGATAGTCGATGCTTAGGGACACGAGTCTTTCCTTAAACCCTCCACACCTGCCACATCTGTTTAGCTATCTCTGCCTCTGTCTAAACAGAAGAAATCAAGATAGTACAGATTCCAGAAGGCTCTCTTCCCACCCTCCACTCCCACGGTAACGCTACCAGCATCAACACATCAGCGTACAGAGGCAACACACCGTACTGAAAAATTGCGACGATATTTAAAGACAACAAGAAGGAGAATTTGGATTTACTACTGCTACTATTATTATTCTACTATTTCCCAACCCCTTTCCCCTTCATCTCGGGTAGTCGATGTTCTAACCTCAAAGAAAGAATGCCTAGTCTTCCATAGGTTAGTTGAATCAAATATTTGCAAGCTGCTTTTCCAACCCTTACTTAAAATATTATATTGTGTTTCCACTTACAATACTGTTCTAAATTTGTATGACTGCGTTGGCAATTTTTTTCAAAAAATGTTGCATAGCTTGTTATTACTACTGTTATTATTAATATTATTAATTTTATTATGATTATTATTAATTTTAGTATTAATTTTATGATTATTATTAATGTTAATTATTAATTTATTACGGTTATTACTGAGAAAGTGCCAAACCACTAAGGGTCTTAAAGTACCTGGGAAAAGGGAAGCAAATAGGTTTGATCCTAGAAAAAATGGTAACTCCATTTCTGGGGGATCAAAAGCCCTTCACTGGCATCAAGGGTCACCTTTTATGGACACTTCTCCTTCCACCTCAGATTATCATAACAGTATTATTGTATCGTGTCAGAAAACCAACTTCCACTACGACTGTATGAGAGAGATGAGTGTGTGAGAGAGATGAGTGTGTGTATGTGAGAGGGTTGAGTGCATGAGAAAGATGAGTGTGTGAGAGAGTTGAGTGTGTGTGTGAGAGAGGGATGAGTGTTTGAGAGGGATGAGTGTGAGAGGGATGAGTGTGTGAGGGATGAATTTGTGTGAGAGGGTTGAGTATGAGATAAATGAGAGTATGAAAGGAATGAGTGAGAGGAATGAGTGTGTGCGTGAGGGATTAAGGCGTCAAAGGGATAATTGTGAGAGGGATGAGTGAGAGACAATATAATGTGAAACGAATGAGTGCGTAGAGGTATGAGAGAAGCTTCTCTTATACATGTAGCACGTTGCTGATCCGTCTAGAGTCTAGACAGAAGAGGTTATTCTACCCTCGTTGACGGGAAGAGTATATTACGTAAATCGTGAAAGATTCGACGGTGAAGAAACTCAAATTGATTTAATCTTCAATAAGTGACACTAGACTTGCGAGACAAGAATACTGTTTATTGTGACGTGTCCTAAACAAGTCAGTTAATTCAATGAGGTAATGGCTAAAACGAAATTTTGCATAACTATTTTTTAAAAGGTTTAAAACATTGTCGACTACATGAGGGCCATTAATGCTGTGATTCCCCTATAAACCACCACTCAAGGGTATTTAATTCCCTAATGTAGGATTAAGTTCACTTTAAGTGTATACATATCGAGATATGTAAAGTAAAAGGACACTGTAACGGCTTGATAAAGCTCCTGGAGAGCGAAACGTTGCCACAATAAAATGTCACATTAGTTGCACTTGTGTCCTTTTACTTTACATATTGTCGGTAATTCTACAAACATTATTACATAACGAGATATGTATACACTTAAGTTTTAAGTGCACTTCTATTTACGATGCGTAGACACCAAGCGAGATATACTACTTAATATTTACATGAAATAGCTTTTATACTAACGTGGACTGAGCGGTACTCAGTCCACGAGCCATTTGACAGATATGTTGGATGTATGATGAGCGAAACAACCCCGTGTGGTGTTGGTAATCATGAAGAATTCGCAACCCGATGATCCGAAAGAATAGATCTGTGCTTGGAAAGGATTCTGATATTCGTTGGCATGTGATTTCAGAGGTGGTATCGGCAGACTGATCCTCTGTAATCTATACCCTTTACACGCACACCTACCAAACTACCTTCCTACATACATAAAAAAAAAAAAAAACATACCACGGGCGGGGATAGAACCCGTGATCAGAGAGTCTCCTATATACATACGTAAATACCTATATATATATATATATATATATATATATATATATATATATATATATATATATATATATATATATATATATATATATATATATATATATATATATATATATATATATATGTCGTGCCGAATAGGCAGAACTTGCGATCTTGGCTTAAATAGCAACGCTCATCTTGCCATATAGGACAAGTGAAAATTTGTGTATGCAATAATTTCGCCAAAATCATTCTGAACCTAACGAAAAAAATATATTTCACTGTGTTTGTTTAGTATTAAATTATTGTAAACAAATCTAAAATATATTTAGTTGGGTTAGGCTAAAATAAATTGTTCTTGTTATAATAAGGTTAGGTAAGTTTTCTAAGTTCCTTTTGGTGCAAAATTATAAATTTTTACATCAACATTAATGAAAAAAATATATCTTTAAACGTATAAGAGAAAATTTTAGAAAGGACTTAATTTTAAATGAGTTCTTGCTAATTGACCAGTTTTACATAACATAAGAAAATAAGAAAGAACACTGCAGCAGGCCTACTGGCCCATGCGAGGCAGGTCCAAGTCTCCTACCGGCTTAAGCTAATGCCCCAACCTAGTCAGGTCAGGTCACATTCACTTAAGGAAGGAGCACGGCATCAGACCTAGTAGTACAAGCTAGTCAGGTCCAACTCACACCCAACCACAACCACCTATGTATTTATCTAACCTATTTTTAGAGCTACACAACGTTTTAGCTTCTATAACGGTACTCGGGAGTTTGTTCCACTCATCCACAACTCTATTACCAAACCAGTGCTTTCCTATATCCTTCCTGAATGTGAATTTTTCCAACTTAAAAGCATTGCTGCGAGTCCTGTCTACGCTAGATATTTTTAGCACGCTATTTACATCCCCTTTATTTATTCCAGTCATATCATCCCTAATTCTATGCCTTTCTAGAGAGTGTAGATTCAGGCCCTCAGTCTGTCCTCATAGTGCAGATTTCTGATACATGGGATCAACTTTGTCATCCTCCTTTGTACGTTCTCCAGAGCATTTATATCCATTCTGTCATACAGTGACCAAAACTGTGCAGCACTCTAATGTCCTTGTCAGAACGAATTCGACGGCCTATTTTGGTGTCATCGGCAAACTTGCTTATGTCGCTCTTTATGCCCTCATATATGTCGTTTATGTAGATTGTGAACAACAGGGGGCCCAACGCTGACCCCTGTGGAACACCGCTTGTGATGCTTCCCCACTCTGATTTCTCCAAATTTATGCAAACTCTCCGCTGCCTATTTGTCAACCATGCCTTTTTACACGAAAAAAAATTCTCCTATTCCATGTGCCCTCATGTGGCCAAAGACTGCAAACCTCGCTCAAGGAGAAACATCTTGGAGTGAGTATAACACCGAGCATGTCTTCGAAAGCACACATCAACCAGGTAACTGCTGCAGCATATGGGAGCCTGGCAAACCTGAGAACAGCGTTCCGATACCTTAATAAGGAATCGTTCAGGACACTATACACCGTGTACGTAAGGCCCATACTGGAGTATGCAGCACCTGTTTGGAACCCGCACTTGATAAAGCACGTCAAGAAACTAGAGAAAGTGCAAAGGTTTGCGACAAGGTTAGTTCCAGAGCTAAGGGGAATGTCTTATGAAGAAAGGTTAAGACAAATCGGCCTGACGACACTAGAGGACAGGAGGGTCAGGGGAGACATGATAACGACATAAAATACTGCGCGGAATAGACAAGGTGGACAAAGACAGGATGTTCCAGGGAGGGAACACAGAAACAAGAGGTCACAATTGGAAGTTGAAGACACAGATGAGTCAGAGAGATATTAGGAAGTATTTCTTCAGTAATAGAGTTGTCAGGCAGTGGAATAGCCTAGAAAGTGATGTAGTGGAGGCAGGAACCATACGTAGTTTTAAGACGAGGTTCGATAAAGCTCATGGATCAGGAAGAGAGAGGACCCACTGGCAACCAGTGAAGAGGCGGGGCCAGGAGCTAAGACTCGACCCCTGAAACCACAGATAGGTGAGTACAGATAGGTGAGTACACACATATGCAGTACAATTGCACACAGGCGACCTTAATGGAAGTGTGTGTGTGTATACTCACCTAGTTGTACTCACCTAGTTGAGGTTGCGGGGGTCGAGTCCGAGCTCCTGGCCCCGCCTCTTCACTGATCGCTACTAGGTCACTCTCCCTGAGCCGTGAGCTTTATCATACCTCTGTGTGTGTGTGTGTGTGTGTGTGTGTGTGTGTGTGTGTGTGTGTGTGTGTGTGTGTGTGTGTGTGAAAAAGAGAGAGGGGGAGGGAGAGAGGGAAGGGGGAGGAGGAGGTAGAGAGAGATCGGGGGGGGGGAGAGGTAAATTTGAAGGAAGGAGGAGGCAGAGGAGAGTGCACAAAAAAAAACGAAAATCAAAAAGGTGTTGCAGGGAACCAAAACAGAATTTTCAGGACCCCTCTCAATCCCGCCAGAATTTTTATGCACCAGGCTTTCAGGCAGTCATTACCATTGCAACACTTTGCACAGTTGATTTCTTTTAATTGACGAAAGATTTATTTTGCCAATGGCGTGCCTAACCTTTGTTCTATTAGAACACGGGTCTGCAAATCAAACTTAGGTTCTCCTGTGCGTTCAGATATTGCTTTGTTGTGCTTTATCTAGCTGTCTTTTGATTCGCTATCAGTGGAGTAGCGCTAAACCCTTAAGAGTCATAGAGATCCCTGGGGAATGGGAGATTAGGAGAGATAATCAGGTTTGATTTTTGATTCGAGAATCAGTATGGCTACAATCATTCGGATTAAAAACCGTTTAACTGCATCAAGATATTCTTCCCAGAAACACACGGCGCAAGATACTGCTTACATTACATCCTTCAACATTTTTCAAGTTTGGTTAGGTTAAGTTAAGTTTAGTTAGATTAAGTTAAACTTATGTATATTAATTTTCATTAGGCTTGGTTGGGTTAAGTATGTGTAGGTTAATTTAGGTTTGGTTAGGTTTAATTTGGTTAACTCAGGCATGGTTATTTTAGGTTTTGATGGTTAAGTTACGTGTACTATCCAATATTTGCGTGTAATTGCTGGACAATAGCGAATTTAAAAAAAAAAAAAAAACTGCCTTATATATGGCAACGTTGGAAAGATTGTTACGTATCAAAAATGGATTTTCTTAGAGAAAAGAATAAACTTACTTCTGGGAAAACTCGAGATTCTCCCCGGAGCGCCTGAATATTTTCTTCTCATACCACTCCTTATATTCCATATTCTATGTGGACTTTATTTAACGACGAAGTACATCAACGAAAATACAATAGGATGTAGAACAATATAAATAACATCTCAGAGTATATATATATATATATATATGTTGGGGAATAGCTAGTCCCACAAAGGTCATACTGAACTCAGAGATTCGGGAGATAACGATAGTTGATCCAGCAAGCGGAAATGTAGCTTTAAACTCTGATTCTCGAGCTCTTCTCCGGCATCAAGGCTCCTTCTTGAAGAGTCATTTTATTGAGAAGTATCAGAAAATTCGTTTGTAAATAGAGTTACCTAATAAGCAATAAGAAGATAAATGAAAAAAAATACATGGTCTCAAAAATAAAATAAGTGTCCATTGATCCATTCTTTATTATTCCATCTTACATTCCTATTTGCAATAAACTGTTTAATTCCATTTTCATACACGCTGGAGGACTATTCGTAAATGTTATTTATATCTCTCCCTTTTAGTATATTGGTAAAAAAATTCTCTAAAATGCTGTTTTTAAGGCATCGTAACTCCATTTCTTATAATACAAGCTTTCCTGTTTGTGAATTTCATTTTCACTTAAAAAGTCATATTCCACTGCTTATGTTATTTCCTATAGAAAATGATCACTCTTAGCAAGTGGGTTTAAGTAAGCTATGTTGAAAATTTCTTTCGCTGTTGGAGTAAACACAACCTAATTTTGTCGATGTGTTGTTGCCTCTCATTCTTGTCGCATCTTTTAAATGCTGTTATGTAAAAACCTGTCATTATACTGAGAAAATCTAGTTAGTATTTAGTTGCAATTCCAATGTCGTTGGCTGTCCTATTCATAACTTCATAGTTAAAATCTCCAAATACAATAATATTCATTATCACTGTCACTATTTATCAATAGTTCCCTAAGGATATTATGTAATACTTCACTTATTCTATCTAACTCTTCTCTTTCACAAGTATTGAAATCCAAAATACTGAGGTTTGAAATTTTAGGGTTACAATACAATGCAATCTTTTAGTAGTAAATGTATATAAGTCACCGTTTAATAAACGGTGACTTATATACATTTACCACTAAAAGATTGCGTTGTATTGTATCCCTAAAATTTCAAACCTCAGTATTTTGGATTTCAATATTCATAAGATTAAGAAAGTCTCTACCAATGTTGCTAAATCTTTCTTTCATATACAGTCGCACTTTACATCACTGTTGTATAACAATACTTAAAAAAAATATGAGCATTTGTGTTATACTCTTGCCTCAAAGTGTCAGTGTTAGCTATGCTGCTTGCAGCTAACAGTCTACTATACCCATCGTCAATTTTTATGGAGAATCGGAGAGAGAGAGAGAGAGAGAGAGAGAGAGAGAGAGAGAGAGAGAACATAGTCAAACAGAGACAGCTTGAATATGTGCTTTTACTCTACTCTCTTTTAATTTGTCAATTAATGTAGCATAATTATTTTATTTCTGCGTAACTGAGGGTATTTACGCTTTTAACGTTTGAAAAAATGTGACCAAAGCACACACACACACACATACACACACACACACACACACACACACACACACACACACACACACACACACACATACACACACACACACACACACATACACACACACACACACACACACACACACACACACACACACACACATACACACACACACACACACACACACACACACACACACACACACACACACACACACACACACACACACACACACACACACACACACACACACACACACACACACACACACACACACACACAGATGAAAGGCACTGCAATGGAATGGATCAGGGAATACCTGACAGGAAGGAAATAACGAGTGTTGGTACTCGACGAGGTGTCAGAGTGGGCGCATATGACGAGCGGGGTTCCACAAAGGTCAATCCTACGACCGGTGCTGTTTCTGGTATATGTGAATGATGTGACTGAAGGGATAGATTCGGAGGTGTCCCTGTTTGCAGACGATGTGAAGCTAATGTTGATAATTAAAGCGGACGTGAATTGACCCAACTAAGTGCAGTCATGAAGATTGAAAAGGTCATTGAAGACCGCAGACGGAGTCCTTGCTAGGGGTTAAAGGTTGCAAACCTCACTCAAGGAAAATAATTTTGTAGTATCATATCGAACACATCTCCTGAGATGCACATCAACCAAATAACTGCTGCAGCGTAAAAGGCCCTGGCAAACCTAAGAATAGCGTTTCCACATCTAAGCAGTCATTGAAGACACTATACACCGTGTATGTCACAGGCCCATACTGGAGTAAGCATCACCAGTATTGAACCAACACCTGCTAAAAAACGTCAAGAAATTATAGAAAGTGCAAAGGTTTGCGACAAGACTAGTCACAGAGCTAAGTAGTATGTCTTATGAGGAGAGATTATGGGAAATCTACTTGACAACACTGGAGGACGAAAGGGATAGGGGGGGGGCACAATAAAGACGTATAAAATACTGAGAGGAATTGATTGACAAGGTGGACAGCGACAAAACATTTCAGAGGTGGGACACAGTAACAAGGGGTCACAACTTCCAGTTGTGACCTCTTGTTAGAAAGCATTTCTTGTTAGGAAGTATTTCTTGTTAGGAAGTATTTCTTCAGTCATAGAGTTGTCAGGAAGTGGAACAATCTAGAGAGTGATTTAGTGGAGGTACGATCCATATATAGCTTTAAAACGAGGTAAGATAAAGCTCTTTGAGAGTCCCCCATGCAGATAACCAGCGAAGAGGCTGGGCCAGGAGCTGTGAATCGACCTCTGTAACCACAAATAGGTAAGCACACACACACACACACACACACACACACACACAGATACACAATATCTTCACAATATTTCCAATCGTACTCTCACCAATAAACACAACAGAAAAAAAAAAAGTTATATTTCACTAACCAGAGCAAACGAGTGACTGTTGTTGGAAAACAAATCAACAAAAATCGTCGATTGTATATTTTTTCTACTTCATTAAATGTGTGATAATCAAAAAAAAACATTGCTTACAAATAAATGTATCATCATCTTTTTACGCCGCTGATATATACGTAAGGACGCAAGGAAGTCCAGAGTAAATGTCAATACCCTATAATTAAATTTCTAATTTCATTTGAACTTCGACATCAAAATGAAATCAAGGATTTCTGAATGAGTGTAAAAATCTGTGTCGGACTGCATAAAACCAAGTTTTGCTGTACTGGTAAAGTGGCAGGTGTGTGCTATTCGTCTCTCCACCCACCAGACCTCTACCCGAAGACCCACCACAAGTTTGATGATAAGAGGAAATTGAAGTTTTCCCGAGGCTGCTGCTACTGCCTCGTCGTCGCTGTGCTGGTGGAGGGTCTGAGAGTTATGGGTGGAGAGGCGTGAAGGCAAGCAGTGCTTGATACTGTGGAACATAGAAGACACACACACACACACACACACACACACACACACACACACACACACACACACACACACACACACACACACACACAGAAGCAGAAGAGAAAAGAGATTTATGGACTGTGTCAAGGAGGACGGGAAGCACATCGACTCAGGTCTGGCTATCGACAAAAAGTCTGCGGGAAGAGCTACTGGACGACTGCTAGAGCCTCGCTGAGAAAACACGGGGAAAAAAAAGAATGAAATATGAAGAGAAACATTTTAGTTTCTAACCATTAATTTATAACTTTGAAATAATATTATCCAAGCTACATGTGATATCGACATTTTGAGGAGAATGCCAGGAATGTTTCTGCAATTTTTATTTTAGGCTATTACTGATCTGTATGTCAAGAAAAATTACATACACTATATTACTTAAAATGCTTAGTGTTAATAGCCATATTATGTAATTATACAATGTTTGATACTCTGCTCTGTATTGCTAATGACTTATCGGGATACAGAAAATTACTTATTCTTGTCTGTATTCGCAAGATAAATATTACATACGTATAAATACAGATGCAGTAATCTACAATGACAAATTCGAAACAGTTTAGTGGGAACGACAGAACTGACTGTTTCTGCTGCCACTCTGAGATATATGGAATCAGCGTGTCTCATGTATCTCCAACCTCTCGTCCACACAGAACGTGGGTTACCACACGTATTTTAGTTTGTTGAGGTCTGTTCGATCTAAAAGCGCTATTCTACGTTAAGTAAGTATTATTCTAAGTTAAGTTAGGTTAATTTTAGATAATTTCTTTAGTAATTATCTAAAATTTAACCCATAGGTACGCGTAGTTAACCACAGGCACTAATATAGCTTACGACTGGCTGTGTAGAACATACTGCAGTCCCTCATAGCGCAGGTAACCAAAAGTTTGTCGAATTCAATTTGAAGGTAAGTAGGCTGAGCTTTCTATAAACACTGAGGACTTTTGCTGCAGTGTCAGTGTGAAATCAACTGGCCAGATGGGTAGATGTGGTCACCTACTCGCACTTACTTACATTTTCATTATGCCGTCTATGAAAGGCTTTACGAAAATGAGTAATATAAACTGTTAATTACATTAAAACTTAAAAGAAACAGCCAAATTACAAAAAAAAATTATATTTATTGAAGACTGTATTAGGGACAGAGGCAATGTATCAAGCTGCTTTACATGTATACTGTACTCTGACGAGAGAAGTCCTGAGAACACTTACGAATATTAACACGGATATTACTGGAGGAACCTTAAAAACACTCCTTTCATATGTCTTTACTCTTAAATACTGTCACCCTCTCAAACAAAAATTACAAATTTTTACTCAATATGCTTGGATGTCCAGCATCGAACATCTGGAAAATGAGTTGTTTGGCTATTTACTGAGTCAGTAATTTTTTTATGAACCAATCGTAATGATTTATACACTACACATTCGGTAGTCATTGTTTTACAAGCTTAAGAGAATATATTGACAACACCCTTCATTTTTTCACTTTTGGGGGGATCAGGGAGAACATTTTGGAAAAAAACTGAAGCTTCCCTATCGTATTTTCATTATTGCTTCATCATATACCAGAAAAAAATCATTCTTGTCATTGCAAATATTACATAGATGCAAATAACTGTTGAAACTGCATTTGTTTTAGAGAAATCATGAAACCTATTTTTAATCTGCTTTTCGCATACCAGTAGACTCGTACAGAAATTTGTTGGAACTCAGATAATAAACTATCTTAGTTTAGGTTAGGTAAGGTTCGACAGGAAACAGGACGCGTGTCTTAGTCATATGATGACCAGCATCTGGAGCATTTGGTCATCTAACCGAGGCCTTCTGCTAGCTTACCGGTCCACCCTTTTAAAAAAATGGGATTATAATAAACAAGCACAAAGAAAATTATACAAGGCCTCTACTCACATTGTCTCACGTATATATTTACAATATTTGAAATTCTCATGAATTATACAGGAGACAGCGCTATGGTCACTTGTAGCTCAGTGATTAGGTCTATAATTTCTGGCTTTGAGTAACTATAGAACTGAAATCTTTGTTAACCTCCTCCCCTTTCTCTTCGTTGTTCGTGGAGCTCCAGCAGTGTACTGGCTGTCAAATCACTTGTTGCACTATTCTTCACCATTTTGATATGGCTTTTCTGCACACTGTTATGTATTCATCACACTGTAAGTATGGCTCACCGTGCATGATGCAGGAGATTACGGTGAATGCGAAGAATTTTCGGGGTCTAGATATCATTTATCTCCAAGGGCTCACCCTCCCCTTCCTTCAACGCTGCAGGCTTTCAATCATTCCTTCTTCCTTTGGCATCCTCATATAAATTCCATTTCTGCTGTGAATGGTATAGAACATAGGCTATATTGTGAGAGGGTAATTCTTAAGTAATAGAAACTCCAGGTATGCTGCAGTGAAATCTTTGAAGCTACCGTAGCTGACGAACCTTCAATGGAATACACTGTGATAACCTCATTGCCCTACTAAATTATTTCAGCTCAGGCTAACAGAAATTAATGAAATTAATTCTGTGTGATGAAATATGACAGGAACACGTGGCTAGCATTTGTTTCTCACTATGTTATTATCACACTGAGTAGGGTAGAAGCACATTGCTGACGTATCCAATTTTGCTAAATAAAAAATAAGAAATCCCTCACTGCTCACCTGGTCCAGCAAACTCTAATAACAACATTTCACATAAATTACACAACACAACTCTTCCACCTGTTATGCTGAATAGATGCAGTGGAGTGACTTCTTGCATAAGATGTCATCGCAGTGTGCATAAGATTTAGGTACCTCTCGTTGCACCGGAATCATCCTTGTGTGTTCACTGACCACACTGAATCCTGTCCAGTCTTGATCAGGTCAGCCTCAACGATCAGACGTTACTTTTCAAGGTTCCCTCCCAGCTACATCTTATTATATGTGTCTGGATGGATACCCAGACTTCTTAGTTCATTCAGTTGACATTTATAAAATATCTAGAAGAATTGGTGTATTGCCGACAGGTATTGAAACGAATACAAATGCTGCGGAACAAGTTATTAGTGGGATAACGCTACGCGATAAGCAGAACTTTATCAAGACATGTAATACTCTAATTTAATGATGTAGTCGTATATAAATTTATATTTCTGTCGGTGAAAGTGTTGCCTGACCGTCATGCGCTTCCTGCTTCCCAATGAAAATAATTAATATTTGCCTCTGTCACTTTTTAACAAACTTGGTGGGCTGAGCATCATGGGTGACGTCTACCACCACAACCTCCGCCAGTGTCCTCCTCTGGTTATAAATATTCTGAATATCCTGTGAGACTCATTAATTTCATCTCAGACACTTTTCTTGCAATAATAAGACTGCCATCACTCTTTGTTTATGATCCTTCTCTTCTATCTTGTAAATAGTATATTACAATATAAAATAATATAATTTGGAGAAAAATTCATCTTAGCAACATATGAGTTCTTCCGCATCTCATCCAAAATTCAGAGAGTAAATTACGAATGACGTTTCGTTCTGTTTTACACCATTGTTAAGTTAATCGAGTCCTGATAATGATCCAAGACAGAGCGAAATATTATTCTTAAGTTTTTTAGTTCTTCGCCTCTCCCTTATATCTTCGGTCCCTCGTCTCTCCCACCTCTTTAGTCCCTCCTTCGTTTTTCTCCTTTCTACCTTCTTTATTCCCACGTCTCTCTCTGCTATATTTAATCCTTCGCCTCTCTCTCTCTCTCTCTCTCTCTCTCTCTCTCTCTCTCACATCTTCAATCTCTCGTCTTTCTCTCTTATCTTCATCAGTCACTCGTTTCTTTATCTTCTTTAGTCCATCGTCTTTCCTGTCTTCTACAGTCCTTTTCTCTTTATCCTATCTAATATAATTCCTCGCCATTCTCTCTTATTTATCTTATTTAGTCCCTCGTCTCTCTTTCCTCCTATCGTCAGTCCCTCTTTTCATCATATCCTCTTCACTGCCTCATCTCTCTCTCTCTCTCTCTCTCTCTCTCTCTCTCTCTCTCTCTCTCTCTCTCTCTCTCTCTCTCTCTCTCTCGCTCTCTCTCTCTCTCTCTCTCTCTCTCTCTCTCTCTCTCTCTCTCTCTCTCTCTCTCTCTCTCTCTCTCTCTCTCTCTCTCTCTCTCTCTCTCTCTCTCTCTCATCTCTCTCTCTACTCTCATTCTGCAGTCCCTCGTGCCATTTACTTTTATTACCTCGTCTCTCTCACTTTTGTTTACTATAGTCCATCTTCTCCGATCCTGTCATTTGCTTTAATCTTTCGGCTCTCCCTTTTACTGTCTTCCTTAGTTCTTTCTCTTTCTCCTCGTTTTCTTTTGTCTCTCGTCGTTCCTTTCTGTATTTTTAATCTTTCATCTCTCCCTCCTGTAATCATGACTCGCTCATGTTTTCTTCTCTCTTCCTTTCATATTTTCTCCCTCTTATCTCCTCTCTTGTTTTCTACTTTCTTTATCCTCCGGTGTTCCATTACTGCCACCTCCAGGTTTTCCCAGCAGTTCTCCTTCACCTTTGTTCTCCAAGATTAACCTGAAAGAGTCTGCAATGAGCCTATAGTGTGCTATTTTATGTTTTATGAAGTGTTCTTATTATGTAGTCTTTTGCTTCTCCTCTGTCTCCTCTCTCCAGCTCATCAAAATTCCATTGGTTTTTGATGAGCAGTGCTACTCCTCCACCCTTTCTGTTCCCTCTGTCTTTCCTCAGGATCTGATATCCCGTTGGTAAGATGCCATCTGTTATCATTCCTGTGAACTTGTTTTCGGTGAGAGCTATGATGTCCGGTGATGCCTTTTTTCTCTTTCTTGTGTGTGTGTGTGTGTGTGTGTGTGTGTGTGTGTGTGTGTGCGCACGTGTACATGCAGTCCCTTCTCTTCATAAAAGACAATATTTCACTTTTGCTAAGAGAATCAAATAGAGGTCACTCTTCGAGCCTTAAACGGTGATTTTTTTTATCATGGATTTGAATTGTGTCCGTTCGTGAGTTGCCTAATATCACAAAGGAACCAAATACCTCAAGTGACTTTAAAATTCTGAGAATATAAATGGTATACAGTACCGACAATGTGAAAATTAGACACACATGCAACATCTGGCTATCTTTATGTAGACGTTTCTCTAAACTTCTTCATTATAGATACCCACATGGTGCATGTGTGTCTAATTTTCATATTAATGACTTTTTCACTTTTTTAGAGTATCATTTACTAAAAAGAAAAAAATGATATGCAACATATTAGAGGGAAGTGTCAAGGGGATTGTTGTTACATTTATGTTCCTGTCCAGCCCTTATATCTTACCTGTTCAATGTGTGTGTTTATTACTCTATACGGTTATGTACAACGAGGACTGACGAAATCTTGGCCCAAAAATAAAATATTCAGAACCTTGCAGGTGTGTTCATTTTACCCATTCAGAAATGAAATTTAGAACCTCTGTCAGCTGTGCACTGGTTTGGGTAAATGCTTTCTCCATTTATCAACAAACTATATTTTGCACAGATCTTAAGTTCGAAATAAGGCTTAATAAGGCAAGATGCTACATCACGTAGGGAAGAAACTCATTGGTTTGTGTCTGAGAGGAATAAAATAACGTCATCAGTTTTTAGGCCAAAAGATATAGCATATTTACACGGTTTTATACTTGTCTCAAAAATAGATAAAGGAAAAATGGTAAATTACGTTATGTTACTTTGTTGTGGAAGGGTTTCGCTCACAGGGGCTTTATCAGCCTAATAAATACAGCTTATAAACAACTGGAATCCTTAAAAAGTTATAACTTACTAACATTAAATCTTATTCTGCGAAGAATGTGTTTTCTTTAGTATTATCAGCAGTACGTCATGGTTTGTGTCAGGTACTAAGTTTGGTCTCTGAGATCAACTATATTTCAAGGCAAAAGACGAAAACATAGCCGAAGCCTTTTGACAAAAGATTTTTCTTACATTCCAGCGCAATAGCAAGGATACGAACTCTTACCAAAAAAAACAGATATAAAGCAAAAATTATCACTTTTTTTTCCGACCAGGACACCGTGCCTCACGGGGATACATTCCATGTAAGAAAATTTTTATACATTTTTTTTTCATTACCGGCATAGTTTCGATTTTTTTTCGACACTGCTTTCTGACTCTCCCGATAATGGAGGTGACCATGTTGCCCTGCACCGTCTCTCATCGGAGGTCTGATGCCGAGGCAGGAAGCTGTGTGTCTCATGCGTGTGTATGGCCGGGAGAATACCGGCGAATAAAAAAGTGTGTATGACATTTAACATCTAGGTAGTGTTTATGAAATCGTTTATCCTCTTATTTTCTTCTCAAAGGGGTTGTCTAATCTGCATATACTAATAGCCTTCTATTTTTTTCCCAAGTTCTCTCTGTGTCTGTCTCTTTCTCTGTCTCTGTTTGTCTGTCTGTCTCTGTTTCTCTGTCTGTTTGTCTGTCTATCTGTCTCTCTCTCTCTCCACCAATTCTTCTTTATGCTGTATCTGTAAATGTTATTCATGGTAGCCTGTTCTTATGTTTTATATTTTCCAACTCGCTTATATACCTTTATGTGGTCCTCAGCGCGTAAATTCACTACGTATTTTGTCTCCTCGCTTATTTATGGTAAATCAGTAATTCTCCTTTTTTTTTTATTTCGTTTTCTGCACAGCCAAAAATATTAACTTCTGTTTGTTGTCAACATTCTTCCCCAATGGCTCAAAATAATTTGCAGTCTCTTTTTTGGAAATGGTATAAATACCGACACAATGGAAATATAAACACTTAAGTAGTATAATGTGATCCTTTATTTACAACGTTTCACATATTTTTTTTCATTTATGTTAATGTAAAAGTTAATTATTTTGTACCAAAAGAACCTTAGAAAACTTACCTAACATTATTATAACAAGCTCAATTTAATTTAGCCTAATCCAAATAAATATATTTTAAATAAGTTTACAATAATTTAATAATTAACAAACAATGAAATATATTTTTTTTCGTTTGGTTCAGAATGATTTTTGCGGAATTAGTGCATGCACAAATTTTCGCTTGCCTTATTCGCCAAGAAGGGCGCTTTTTATTTAAGCCAAAATCGCAAGTTTTACCTATTATATATATATATATATATATATATATATATATATATATATATATATATATATATATATATATATATATATATATATATATATATATATATATATATATATATATATATATATATGTCGTGCCGAATATATAAAACTGGTCAATTAGCAAGAACTCATTTAAAATTAAGTCCTTTCTAAAATTTTCTCTTATACGTTTAAAGATATATTTTTTTCATTAATGTTAATGTAAAAATTTATAATTTTGCACCAAAAGAATCTTAGAAAACTTACCTAACCTTATTATAACAAGAACAATTTATTTTAGCCTAACCCAACTAAATATATTTTAGATTTGTTTACAATAATTTAATACTAAACAAACACAGTGAAATATATTTTTTTCGTTAGGTTCAGAATGATTTTGGCGAAATTATTGCATACACAAATTTTCACTTGTCCTATATGGCAAGATGAGCGTTGCTATTTAAGCCAAGATCGCAAGTTCTGCCTATTCGGCACGACATATATATATATATATATATATATATATATATATATATATATATATATATATATATATATATATATATATATATATAAAGGTAATGAATACTGTAGAATGGTTACTTACGTTTATACATGGCTACAATCATGAACAAATTATAGTGTAATGAGCAATTCACACTTCCACACCCGGTCACAACTGTAGTGAGTTATTGGTGCAAATGTTGAGTCACACACACACACACACACACACACACACACATACACACACACATACACACACACACACACACACACACACACACACACACACACACACACACACACACACACATATAAACATACACAAACTCATACACACACATACACACACACACACACACATGCACACACACACACACACACACACACACACACACACACACACACACACACACACACACACACACACACACACACACACACACATGCACATATGTGGTAATGCTTTATTTACAGCTAGCAAAGTCAGGGTGTTTCTCCAGAATGGTCTGTAATAT
>NW_027198387.1:0-45112 GCF_038502225.1 Cherax quadricarinatus
AAGAGGTACAGAGGTATGAGGAGTGTCCAAAGAGTGGTCAAAAGACGAAGCGGGGTCAGAACGGGGCACGGTATCAAGAAGGGGCCCGAGGGTAGCAGGTTCATGGACTAGGGCTGCCATGGTTAGGTTACTTCTTTCTTTTTGTTTTTAAGAAAAAAAGAAAAAGAAAAGAAAAATAAAAAAAAAGAATAAAAAAAGGGGGGACCGGGGAGGGATAGTTCCTAGGAGGAATGAAAGGGCCAGAAATCTCCCTCCGCACCCAAGAGGACCTCAGCACTGCAAGTAGCGCAGATGCAGCATGGAACCCGTGCCATACCCTACCCATCATGCCAGTAAACCGGCAATCCAGGATAGCAACCTCACATCTGCCGAGCTACCTTGGTGGACAAAAGAGAGGGCGGCCGGAAATCCGCCACAAAGCATACCTCCTTCGGCCACCACCCCCGGAATCCGAAAGGTGGCTTCCAGAGATACACCCGTCGCCCAAGAGACACCCAAAGCCACCCTCTGGGATACTGGAGAGGGATCAGGACATCCCCAGGCAATCCAGATTCCACGGCAAACTATGCCACCGCCAAGAACCTCAACGGAATGGGATGGATCCCGGTACCCTTTCCCCTACCTAGGAACTAGCGTGCCTGTGGGAAAAAAAAAGAAAAAAAAAAAAAAGGCCAAAAAGGAAGGGCAAAAGGGAGGGGTGGGGAGGAGGAGGAGGAAAGGAAAAAGGGGAGGATGGGATAGGGAACGGGGGATTGGGGGGTAATTAGGTTTGGTCTGAGGAAGTAGACCGACAGGTCTAATTCCTCAGACCAAGAGCCTCTTCACCATGCCAAGGAGCCCCCCTTGAAGAGGTGTGATTGTGTACAGTTGACCTACATTTGTTTTCCTAACAAGAATTTTCCCATCCCATGTGAAGCATTGGTGTATTGTGTCGTTATTCTCCCGCTTAAGTTTTCTGACTCTATACAGGAGGTTCTGACGTTTTTTGGTAAGACACTCGTTTATGTATACCTCTTTCTTTACTTTAATAGATGCAATAATTAAGTCTTTTTTCCTGTCATGTGAGTGGAATCTAAGCATAACACTTTTTCTACCATGGGATCCTAGCAACCTGGCTTCTTTTATTTCAGACTCTGGTACAATAACACTTGTTTGGTCCTTTATGATCTGCAGAGTAATTTCTTTACTGTTTGTTTGGTTCATATCACTGGGAAAAAGTGGACTGTTAACTATTACTGTGTCCGATAGTTTATCTTGTTCAGTTTTATCTTCTTGGAGAGCAAAGTAGTCACTGAACTGGTTATCTAAGTTGTTCTTCCATTCTTTTACTGCTTCTTCAACCTTTGTATTAAGAGATATTATTTGTTGGGTATGGCTATCTATGACTGTTTGGATGGTCTTGTCACAGTTAGTCATTCCTGGTGTTGATAACTTTTGTTCAAGACTGAGGATTTTGTTCTTGAGTTGTGTCATCCTGGTGTCTTGTTTTGTTAGCGTCTCTCGAAGATTCATATTTTCAATAACTAAGTTGGAGATGCATGTCTTTAGGGTATCTGGATCGTTGGTCATACCTGAGAGACTACTTGGTAGGTTGAATCCGGGGAAGAGAGGGGAGGATGGGCTGGTGGTAGCCATGTTTGTTGTTATTGTTGTGGTGTCGCCTTGAGCGGTGGTGAGTGGCGTGGTTGCTGGGCCGGCGTCCTCCTGGCTACACTTGTTGAATAGTTGATTTTTCGGTGTTTTCTTGCTGGCCTTGGTGCTGTTTCCTCTTAGATTGCGCCTCATAATAGCAACCTCACATCTGCCGAGCTACCTCGGTGGACAAAAGAGAGGGTGGCCGGATATCTGCCACAAAGCATACCTCCTTTGGCCACCACCCCCGGAATCCAAAAGGTGGCTTCCAGAGATACACTCGTCGCCCGAAAGACACCTAAAGCTACTCCGGGTTACCAGAGAGGGATCGGGACATCCCCAGGCGATCTAGATTCCACGGCAAACTACGCCACCGCCAAGAACCTCAACAGAATGGGATGGACCCCGGTATCCTTTCCCCTACCTAGGAACTAGCGTGCCTGTGGGAGAAATCCCAAAGGCCAAAAAGAGGAAGGGCAAAAGGGAGGGGTAGGGAGAAGGAGGAGGAAAGGAGAAAGGGGAGGATGGGATAGGGAGGGGGGGATTGGGGGGTAATTAGGTTCGGTCTGAGGAAGGAGACCGACAGGTCTGATTCCTCAGACCAAGAGCCTCTTCACCACAACAAGGAGCCCCCCTTGAAGAGGTCAATTCAGGGAGCTAGAGCACAGATCCAATTCCCTAAACCAAGAGTCCCTCACCAGTATTAAGGAACCTTCCTTGAGAGGATTATTATAATAAAAAAGAAGCGCTAAGCCACAAGGGCTATACAGCTCCAAGAGAGGAAAAAGTCCAATTCCTTGCATCAAGTGCCCAACACCAGCATCAACTTCAGTAGATGCAGGAAAGTGATTGAGAAAGAGACATGAGCATTATTATAATCAAGGGGAAAGCGCTAAATCTGTAGGATTATACAGCTCCTGGGGGGGATGTGGAAGGTATTCAGGTTTAATTCAGGGAACTGGAGAAGAGATCCAATTCCCTAGATCAAGAGCCCCTCACCAGCATCAAGGAACTTTCCTTGAGTGGACACACACGAGCAAACGTGAATATCTAGAAAATATTTGTATTCTGGGATTATGATCCTCTGTAACAAACACAGGTTTGAGAACAACACATACTGGCAAGAGTGTAAGGTGATGACCTGACCGTTGAGGTAGGAGACAGCATCAAGTAACCTGTGAAGTCAACTGACAAGTACATCATGTAGTGGACAGGTCTTGGTTGAGTATCAGATGTGTCGGTGCTTTCCACGTGTTATAATGACCAGCTTTTTTGTCCAGTTGCAGCGACTGCAATTAATCAAGGTTCCAGGCATTTTCAGAATCTATGGTTGTGTTTGATATAAGGACACAAGTACAACTAATGCAACATTTTATTGTAGCAACATTTCACTCTGCAGGAGCTTTGTTAAGACATTACAAACAAGGACACAGAGTATACAGTGGACCCCTGCTTTACGATCACCTCCCAATGTGACCAATTATGTAAGTGTATTTATGTAAGTGCATTTGTACGTGTATGTTTGGGGGTCTGAAATGGACTAATCTAATTCACAATATTCCTTATGGGAACAAATTCGGTCAGTATTGGCACCTGAACATACTTCTGGAATGAAAAAATATCGTAAACCGGGGGTCCACTGTATATAGGTATAGTGTGAGGTGCAAAGCATAATACAATCATTGTAGGTAATAGCAGTAGTCAAACCATACCCTGGCCAGGATTGAACCCGCGGTCAAAGAGTCTCAAAACTCCAGCCCGTTGTGGTCACAGTGGTGCCTGTGCTAACCTTCCTATGGTGTAGAAATATACCTAGTTGGACGAATCTTATTGTGGCTAGCTGGTCTAGTGGCTAACGCAACGGGCTGGAGTTCTGAGACTCTTTGACCGCGGGTTCAATCCCGGCCTGGGTATGGTTTGTTTGCAATTGTGTCATTACGATTTCATGAGTCAGTAATAGCAGTAGTATTTGTGGTAGTAATAGTACTACAACTACTACCACCACCTACAATGATTATACTTTGCACCTTACACTCTACCTATATACACTCTCTGTGTTCATGTATTGTTTGTAATGGGTTTGACAAAGCTCCTGGAGAGCAAAATGTTGCTACAATAAAATGTCACATTAGTTGCACTTGTGTCCATTTATCTAACATACTGTCGGTAATTCTACCATCAATATTACATCTAAAGTTGTGTCCTGTGATGGCTTTCAATGTCAAAAATGCCTGGAAGTCTCATTAATCATTCACTAAAGCTGAATAAAAAAAAGTTGGAAACTATATGGTGGTTGTGGGGATTATCTCCCCCTGGGCTCAGTCACAGACTAGGCTTCCTAGGTAGGAAAGGAAATATTACAGGATTAAGAACTATGTATTACAAAACACAAAGGAAAGTAATATAGGAAAGCCCTGTATTTTCTGCTCCCTCTTTACTGTTCTCACTTTTTCAGCAGTTTTCAATTTAGTTATTGTTTGGTGCTTTTTCCACTTCTTTGCACAACAGTTGTGTCAGGGAAGAGTTACCAGTGTCATGTTTTAAGTATTATATTTATTTTATATTTTTACTTTTCTATGTGATTTTTTTATGCCTAGCTGTACTGAGCACTTATTATAGTGTAAGCATGTTATCAGGCATTTTAGACACTTTCGATATTGAAAAAAAAAAAAAAAATCTCGCCAACAACTATTCCTTATCAGCAAGGTTCAGGAACATAACAGCTATGAAAACAGGGACCTCCTGTAATAATAACATTGTCAAACTAAGCACTAACCTGGACCAAGGAAAGTAAAGATTGTGTTGTGCATAGTGAATAAAAGTCGAGGTTTGTAACATTTATGCTGAAAAGATGTCCATCCAGAGATGTCGAGCTTAAATTCAGTGGCGGCTCATGCAGGGGTCCTGCTGAACTGCAGCACCCCCTATTTTCACTAGAAATTATCGATAACATTCAATATAATGAATCTTTTTTTCTTTAAATCTTTCTTTATACGTACTTGTATATTATATAATCAAAGAATTAAAGAAAACAGGGGGTGATACTACTGTCACTGACACTACTGTCAGTGACAGTATACATAATTGTATACCGAGTGAGCAGCATTTACCGCTGTTACCATATGCTGCTCATTTTCTGCCAACTTTACGCCTCTATATCTTGGCAAGTACTGATCACAAAATTTTTTTTTTAGGCTTAAAGCACTCAGCAAAATAATCATAACATTTTGGTAAGAAAAAATAAATTTTTTAGTTTTTGAATATTTTTCGACAGAATGGCAGTTTCAGAAATGGGCTTGCAACAGTCAAAGGGTTAAATACACCTTTGCTATTACATAAGATTACTGTTTTGCACCCCTTTACATTCCATTAAAATATTCGTCTCCCTGGATTTCTGATATAACTTTAAACCCTTTAAACGGTTACTGTGTACTTTACACTCATTCTTTTCCTGCTCGCCTGTGGGTTTTATACCTTATGCCTGAGAACTTTCCCCACACCATGTTCAGGTCACAACAACTTGCCATCCAGATTTTCACATGAATTGGCTCCAATACCAGCACCTTCTCCCCAGCTTCCAGAGCACTACGGTCCCACATCATCATCCTGGTCTGGTTGATGGGCACATTCACTGGTACTATCCACTTCATATGAGCCAGTGTCTGAAACTGAGAAAAAGCTCCTAGAGGGGAGCATCATCACCCCCGCCCCCAAGCCAATAGCTCAGATTATTATTATTATAATCAAGGGGGAAGCGCTAAACCCGGAGGATTATACAGCGCCTGGGGGGGGGATGTGGAAGGCATTCAGGCTTAATTCGGGGAACTGGAGCACAGATCCAATTCCCTAAATCAAGAGCCCCTTGGAAATATAAACACAAATGCAGTATAATGTGATCCTTTATTGACAACGTTTCACCCACACAGTGGGCTTTTTCAAGTCACACACACATCTACCTGGGGTGGAAGGTACGGGAGTATTTATAGTCAGTTCAGAATGTTGAGGTCAGGTGGAGAATGCTGCATCTGATGATCTACCGGGTGGGGTTATAGAGTCTTGGGTAGCTTGGCAGGGGTATTGGACAAGTTTGTGAGTAGACCTTCTGCAGTGTTCTATGTTCTTATGTGGGATAGCGATGAAGAAGTTTCTTGGCGAGTGGTTCAGCTATGTTATAGAAGCCATTGTTCTGGTTGAAATTGTTGGTTATAGAGATAAGCGATGATTCCAGGATTCTTCGGTATTGAGTGTTGTCTTCTGTGGCGATAAGTCTTGAGTTTCTGTAGTTAATTAAATGGTTGTGTGAATTGCGATGTTGTACACAGGCATTCCTTGTATCGTCAGTCCTGCTTGCATATTGGTGTTCTGAAATACGTGTTTGGAGGTCTCTTGATGTTTCGCCCACATATAATTTGTTGCAGTCATTACAAGGGATTATGTATACCCCTGCAGAGGATGGAGGCTTGTCCTGTCTACTACTGGTGATGTCCTTGATGGTCGTGGTTGTGGAGGTAGATACTTGGAATGATGTTTTGGCAAAGATGTTGGAAACATGTTTGGCAATGGAGTTGGTGGGAAGGACTATGTATCTCTTCTCGGCAGTGTCTTCTCTGGGTGTGTTGAAGATGTTTAATGCCCGCCGTCTGCAGTCTCTGATGAAGTGACGAGGATAGTGGAGTTTAGAAAATACTTGTTCAATTATAGTGCATTCTTCCTCAAGGAACTCATTGCTGCAGATTCTGAGTGCACGCAGGAAGAAGCCTATAATTACACCACGTTTGGTTTTGGTGTCGTGGTGAGAGTAGAAGTGGAGAAGATCGTTTTGGTTGGTGGGTTTTCGATAGACTTTAAAACGAAGTTCGTGGTCAGCTTTGCAGAGCAGAACATCAAGGAAAGGAAGAGTGTTGTCGACTTCTTCTTCAAGTGTGAACTGGATTGAAGGCTCGACCTGGTTGAGCTTGTCTTGGAGAGCTTGAACGTTGAAGCGTTTAGGAGTTATGAGGAGAATGTCGTCAACATAACGGAGCCAGGTGACAGACGAAGGAATAATGGTGGAGAAACGTTCGGCTTCTAGATGTTCCATGTATAGGTTCGCCAGGACTGCACTGAGTGGCGAACCCATGGGTAGTCCAAAAGTCTGCTGAAAGAGGTGATTTTCGAAAGAGAAACACGTAAAGCCAACACATAGTTCAACAAGGTCGATGAAATCGCTGGCTGGAATGGGAAGATCAAGTGAATCGTCAATTTTCCTGCGCAAGAGATCGATGGCTTGTGTAGTAGGTACTTTGGTGAATAGGGAAGTCACGTCAAGGCTGGAAAGTTTCTTGTTCCTGATGTTGATGTTGCGAATGCGATTGAGAAGATCACCTGAGTGTTTGAGATGTGCTGGACTGATAGTGCCCAAGAGTTTAGAGAGGTGTTTGGCGAGAATTCCTGAGAGCTGGTGGGGAGCACTGCCTATTCCCGAGGATATGGGCCTCAGTGGGATACCAGGCTTGTGAGTCTTTGGCAGGCCGTACATTCTGGCAGGTCTGGGGTTGCTGGGCATGGTGTGCAGAAGTTTCTTCCCTTGTTCTGAGCCCCTCAGAATGCGGCGAGTCCTTTGAAGAAAAGTTTTAGTAAGGTTGTCCACTTGGTTAGTTGTGAGAGGTTTGTAGGTATCTGGGTCATTAAGTAGATTGAGCATTTTGTTCCTGTAATCGTCAGTGTTCATGATAACAACACCACCTCCTTTATCAGCGGTGGTGACCCTGATGGTCGTGTCTTCTGCTAAACCTTTGAGTGCATTGATGTAACGTCGAGGTATGACTGGGGAGCTGCGTGTTGAGATGGCTGCTGAGATGATGCCTTGAAGATAGCCTTTTTGGAAGTCGGAGTCATTGTGTCTGTAGTTTTTGGCGATGAAATTGAGGTCTTGTTTTGGTTTCGTAATTCCTGTTGCGAATTTGAGGCCTAAGCTGAGGGCTTCAGTTTCTGTGGTTGACAGTGGACGAGATGAAAGATTTTGAATAATTTCAGGTCTTCCTAAACTTTTCCAATTACTATTATCGCAGAGTGTTTGTAGTTTCCTAGTAAGTCTGATCTTCTGTTGAACATTCGCTGTGGTAACTCTGCTGCGAATGATTTCGGCGGTGCGTCTGTTCATGTTGCCCCGGAGTGTTGTGCCTCAGAATATTCTCTGGACCTTCTTCTAAAAGCTTACTCACTTCGCAACAGACACAATTTTCTTCGTGATTGCATCCAAGAAATGGTCTTACCAAGATCTACTCCTCCTCAAATTGCCAACATCAAACCACCTTTCTCCGCTACAGCTCGGACCTACCTTGAAGAGTGTGCAGATGACTTAAACAATGCTACAAAGGAAGCTTTTCTCCAAGCCAGAACACTAGGCACAACACTCCGGGGCAACATGAACAGACGCACCGCCGAAATCATTCGCAGCAGAGTCTGATCAACAGAAGTCTAGTAAGTCTGATCAACAGAAGATCAGACTTACTAGGAAACTACAAACACTCTGCGATAATAGTAATTGGAAAAGTTTAGGAAGACCTGAAATTATTCAAAATCTTTCATCTCGTCCACTGTCAACCACAGAAACTGAAGCCCTCAGCTTAGGCCTCAAATTCGCAACAGGAATTACGAAACCAAAACAAGACCTCAATTTCATCGCCAAAAACTACAGACACAATGACTCCGACTTCCAAAAAGGCTATCTTCAAGGCATCATCTCAGCAGCCATCTCAACACGCAGCTCCCCAGTCATACCTCGACGTTACATCAATGCACTCAAAGGTTTAGCAGAAGACACGACCATCAGGGTCACCACCGCTGATAAAGGAGGTGGTGTTGTTATCATGAACACTGACGATTACAGGAACAAAATGCTCAATCTACTTAATGACCCAGATACCTACAAACCTCTCACAACTAACCAAGTGGACAACCTTACTAAAACTTTTCTTCAAAGGACTCGCCGCATTCTGAGGGGCTCAGAACAAGGGAAGAAACTTCTGCACACCATGCCCAGCAACCCCAGACCTGCCAGAATGTACGGCCTGCCAAAGACTCACAAGCCTGGTATCCCACTGAGGCCCATATCCTCGGGAATAGGCAGTGCTCCCCACCAGCTCTCAGGAATTCTCGCCAAACACCTCTCTAAACTCTTGGGCACTATCAGTCCAGCACATCTCAAACACTCAGGTGATCTTCTCAATCGCATTCGCAACATCAACATCAGGAACAAGAAACTTTCCAGCCTTGACGTGACTTCCCTATTCACCAAAGTACCTACTACACAAGCCATCGATCTCTTGCGCAGGAAAATTGACGATTCACTTGATCTTCCCATTCCAGCCAGCGATTTCATCGACCTTGTTGAACTATGTGTTGGCTTTACGTGTTTCTCTTTCGAAAATCACCTCTTTCAGCAGACTTTTGGACTACCCATGGGTTCGCCACTCAGTGCAGTCCTGGCGAACCTATACATGGAACATCTAGAAGCCGAACGTTTCTCCACCATTATTCCTTCGTCTGTCACCTGGCTCCGTTATGTTGACGACATTCTCCTCATAACTCCTAAACGCTTCAACGTTCAAGCTCTCCAAGACAAGCTCAACCAGGTCGAGCCTTCAATCCAGTTCACACTTGAAGAAGAAGTCGACAACACTCTTCCTTTCCTTGATGTTCTGCTCTGCAAAGCTGACCACGAACTTCGTTTTAAAGTCTATCGAAAACCCACCAACCAAAACGATCTTCTCCACTTCTACTCTCACCACGACACCAAAACCAAACGTGGTGTAATTATAGGCTTCTTCCTGCGTGCACTCAGAATCTGCAGCAATGAGTTCCTTGAGGAAGAATGCACTATAATTGAACAAGTATTTTCTAAACTCCACTATCCTCGTCACTTCATCAGAGACTGCAGACGGCGGGCATTAAACATCTTCAACACACCCAGAGAAGACACTGCCGAGAAGAGATACATAGTCCTTCCCACCAACTCCATTGCCAAACATGTTTCCAACATCTTTGCCAAAACATCATTCCAAGTATCTACCTCCACAACCACGACCATCAAGGACATCACCAGTAGTAGACAGGACAAGCCTCCATCCTCTGCAGGGGTATACATAATCCCTTGTAATGACTGCAACAAATTATATGTGGGCGAAACATCAAGAGACCTCCAAACACGTATTTCAGAACACCAATATGCAAGCAGGACTGACGATACAAGGAATGCCTGTGTACAACATCGCAATTCACACAACCATTTAATTAACTACAGAAACTCAAGACTTATAGCCACAGAAGACAACACTCAATACAGAAGAATCCTGGAATCATCGCTTATCTCTATAACCAACAATTTCAACCAGAACAATGGCTTCTATAACATAGCTGAACCACTCGCCAAGAAACTTCTTCATCGCTATCCCACATAAGAACATAGAACACTGCAGAAGGTCTACTCACAACTTGTCCAATACCCCTGCCAAGCTACCCAAGACTCTATAACCCCACCCGGTAGATCATCAGATGCAGCATTCTCCACCTGACCTCAACATTCTCTGACTATAAATACTCCCGTACCTTCGAAACCCAGGTAGTTCTGTGTGTGACTTGAAAAAGCCCACTGTGTGGGTGAAACGTTGTCAATAAAGGATCACATTATACTGCATTTGTGTTTATATTTCCATTGTGTCGGTATTTTATACCATTTATTTCCAGTTGTGGTGAGGTACCACTGGACAATTGGTGTTCAATGTGCATCATTGTTGTGGTGAGGTACCATCGGAAGGTTGTTCAGTGTGCATCATTGTGGTGGTGAGGTACCATCGGATGGTTGGTGTTCAGTGTGCATTGTCGTTGTGAGGTATCGGACGGATTGTGTTCAGTGTGCATCATTGTGGTGGTGAGGTACCATCTGAGGGATACCTCTTCAAAAAGCAGTCTGTGGGCTTATATTCATAAAAAAGAAAGCAGTGTGTGTCAAATCCAACGAGCCTATTCTGAATTAAATTCTATACTAGTGAGGGAGACCTCTAGGCTTAAAATTGAATGTAACATGAGTTAGAATTTACAGGCAAGCTAATTAAAGCACAAACAAGAGGTGTAGTACAGGAGGTTCATGTAGTTTCCAAATTTAAGGTAAGATTTTTAAAGCTTGATCAAGATGTCAGCTACAGAGTTAGCACTGAAATAGATTAAAAAATAAGATAATATGGACTCAAACTTGTAGTATGGATTTTGTGTAAATACAACTGATTAACTGAATTCTTTTCTTGATTACCATTTGAAAAACTTTGTAGGCACAGAATACTCAGGTTATATGTAATAATCACTTAAGTTTGCATAGTTGATTTCCTTCCCTTCAACACAAGTTAGGTTTGTCTTGTTCCTTTCTCAGTGTCATCAAAGTATTTTGGATCTTTTTTCTCACATCAACTCTATTCTGGACATTCAACATGGCATCCAAGAGGAATATTAGTGATGCTAGAGGTATCAAGCAGAATATAATAATCAGCTCCAAGGGTACTGAAGATGGAAACTTTAAATATGCATATGTGATGCATAATGCTTGTATGTTTTGTCTGGATGAATTTGGTAGGGTATGTAAAAGAAGAAAATTAAAAGGGAATATAGGAAAGAGTAAGGTGATGAGGATAACAAAAAGATTGGATATCAGATTGGAGGGAGAGAGTATGGAGGAGGTGAATGTATTCACATATTTAGGAGTGGAAGTGTCAGCAGATGGGTTTATGAAGGATGAGGTGAATCATAGAATTGATGAAGGGAAAAGGGTGAGTGGTGCACTTAGGAGTCTGTGGAGACAAAAAACTTCGTCTGTAGCAGCAAACAGGGAAATGTATGAGAGTATAGTTATACCAACACTCTTATATGGGTGTGAAGCATGGGTGGTGAATGTTGCAATGAGAAGGCAATGGTGATTTACAGTGCTGCAAAACATCAAGACAAACCCTATTTGTTGATTAAGGCATTATTTTATTCCTGCAGTCAAGATATACCTGGCCAGAAAGATAATCTTGTATTCAAGGTTCTCCTCACTCACTCTTGATAATGGAGAAGTTAGACAGACATTTCAGCACAAATACATGTGCCCGGTTATGTAAAAACTCATCAGAGTAATGGATGGTAGTTCCGAGACTGTTGCACCAGAGTAATGGCATAAATGTAACATTGCAGATGTTCTTATGTAAATGAAGGGTAGGGTTAATTATGACCTTCAGTGGTGAATAATTTATTCCTTTTTCCTCTAAGTAAGGAAGGAGTTAGTTAGGTTTAGGAAATTGTGGATCTGGCAAGACCCAGGACATGAGAGCTTTGAAGATGCAAATGAAATACTGCAAGAGGTCGACAAAGAAGGAATAGCCTGAGGAACCAAATTCATAGGAAAGAAGCCAATAAAAAAATAGTATGATTAAGAAGAACTTGAAGATAAACTACTTAACACTGTAGGAGCTACTTGAGGAAATCCAGGATATTAGTAAAATGCTTGAATTGTCACTTAACCCTTTGACTGTCGCAAGCCTCTTTCTGAAACTGTAATTCTATGTTGATAAATTTTTGGAAAAAAAAAAAAATCTTACAAAATGATAGAGAATCTTTTCCCGATGGTAATGACACCAAAAGTACAAAATTTGGTCAAAAACTCACAGAATTACGCTCCCGCGAAGTTAGCGGTCTGGGCAACGTATATGCATCGGTGATTTCGCCAACTTTGAGCCCTGTTTTTGGCCAATTCCGTTGTTCCAGTTGACCAAACTCATAGCTATTTCTTTAGAATTCCATTTTTTCTATCAGTTGAGTACAAAAAAATGCCCATTTACTGATTTCAACTACCCAATAAAGTGTTCAGAAATTGGCAATGTGGCCAATTTCACGCAAATTAAAAAAGATGCCAATTTCAAAACAGGGTCCAGAATAAACAATGTAGACATTCTTGGCACTAAAATAACATATCCTCTATTCATTAGTCACGTCTCTAGGTCCCTCTTATATTACTATTGCTTTCTATTTTGATTTTTTATACAAAAAAATACAAATTTTACTGTTATGCAGACTACTGCATTATTGTAAAAATGGTATAAATAATATCAGTGCACTAGTGAAAGAATATTAGACTCCCCAGTTGACGTGTATTGGACGTGTGGTGTGATTTGCTTATTCCTGAACATTGGTAAAAATCGAACATTTCCGCTACTTTGAGCTCAATTTCAAGGTCGTTTTCATCATGAAAGTAATCAAAATCATCTCTATTTCTGTAATAATTTTCCATTTTATCACCTGAGACCATGAAAATGAGAATACAACGACAAATACTATAGGGAAATACACCTCAAAGTCGGCGTTTTAATCCAAAAAAAATGGTCAGTTTTTTTTCTCATTATGCACTGCGTGCTGCAGGATTTTTTTATGTGGTGCACACTGACCACACAGACCCATTCTCTCGCATGTGGGCCTACCAGCTTTCTCCCGCTTGATTTGAAGCCGCTAGAATTTACGCGTATAAATAGTCAGAAACAGTGGTGTGTAAGACGTATATATACGACCGAAACGGTCAAAGGGTTAAGAAAGATCTTGAGAAGTGTGGAAGCATTGTTCTGAAGAGGATTTTGGAGTAAACACTGATGCCTTACCATATTTTAACAGTACCTTCAATAGTATATACTATATAAAAAAATTAAATTAATGCTTAAAGACTACATATCTAATAATTATTCTAAGTGCAATTATCAATAAGAAAGCATATTAGCAAGGGATGCGATGACACCCCAATTTTTACAGATTTTGTTTTAACACATCGGTCGTCTCCTACCGAGGCAGGGTAACCCAAAGAAGAAAACACTTTCACCATCATTCACACATATCTTTACTGAGGTGCCCTCATATGACAGTTTAGATGTCACTCCAATCAGCTAATATCCCAAACCCCTCCTTTAAGTTGACTGGATAAATATTTACTTAGATATGGTCTAAAAGGAAGCAAGGGGATGGTAACTCTTTCTCTTGTATAAATTACTAAATGTAAGAAGACGAAAAACTTAGACTGAGTCACCCTGCCTCAGTGGAAGATGACCAGTAATTTTATTTTTTTAACACATCAGCCGTTTTCCACCAAGTTCGGGTAACCTGAAAAAGAAGAAACAATTTCATCATCACTGACTACACTGTCTTGACAATATGACCAGTATGTTGATAAAGAAAAACATGTAAAATTCCTATGATCTGCAGCTTCAAGATTCACGAACCTTTAGTCTTGTCTCTATCAAGGCTATTAATTGAGGTCGACTATATTTCACTACAATGTGTCTACATTAAGGGCTACCAAACCCAGGGTTGTGACCCAATGTAAAATTGACGGAGATTCAGTGATTGTGTCTATAATGCTTTTTTTTTACAAATGTTTGGTTTGATATTCTATACAGTAGGGCCCCACTTATACGGCAGGTTAGGTTCCAGGTTACCGCCATAAAGCAGAAATCGCGGTAAAGTGGAACACCTCTTTTTTCCACTTATAAATGCATACAAATACTAGATAACAAGTTTACACTAACATATATTAAGTTAGTAGGTAAGTAAGTTTATTCAGATATACACAAATACAGTTATATAGATTATCATACATAGCAGCATATGTGTAAAGTACTTAGGATAACCCAAAAAAGTCAGACAATGTGACTTATTTTCATTGGGGTTAGCAGCAGAACTAGGCATTAGAAAACAATAAAAAATTATAATATACATATAGTACACTCATTACTTACCTTAAAATATTTTTAGGGTGAGACAAGTAGTATTTATTGTAAGAAATCAAGTGTGGTATGTATGGTAACCAGACGGGCTACCATACCAGGCCACCCCATCCATACATAATATTCTATAACATTTAAGCATCCAAGAGCAATAAAATGCATATACAGTTCACTCATTACTTACCTTAAAATATTTGTAGTCTTAATGTAGGGTCAGAGGTGAGTAAACGAGATAAAACAAATAAATGAGAGAGAGAGAGAGAATGAGTACATGAGAGAGGACACTCGTGGAGTTATGTTAACAAACCAGGCAAATGTGAGCTATGTAAACAAAGTGTACACATCTGGTTTGTGTACAAGTTACACTGTGTACAAGTTGTCTCTATGTTGATACGGTAGAATAAATAAAGAGGAACACTCCCATTCTCATGTAACACCATTTTTTAGAAGAAATGACGCTCTGAGTGAAGACATACGAAAGGAATAATTTTCTACAGTAACACATTTTCTCTTATGTTGGACAAGAGAAAATATTATTCTTGCCGTCACTTGTACAAGTTGTCTGGCTCTCATATCTCATATTTAAAAAAAAAAAAAAAAAAAAACGGCCATATCCCACCAAGGCAGGGTGGCCCAAAAAGAAAAACGAAAGTTTCTCTTTTTAAATTTAGTAATTTATACAGAAGGGATTACTAGGCCCTTGCTCCCGGCATTTTAGTTGCCTCTTACAACACACATGGCTTACGGAGGAAGAACTCTGTTCCACTTCCCCATGGAGATAAGAGGAAATAAACAAGAACAAGAATTAGAAAGAAAATAGAAGAAAACCCAGAGGGGTGTGTATATATATGCTTGTACATGTATGTGTAGTGTGACCTAAGTGTAAGTAGAAGTAGCAAGATGTCCCTGAAATCTTGCATGTGTATGAGACAGAATAAAAAGACATCAGCAATCCTACCATCGTGTAAAACAATTACAGGCTTCTGTTTTATTTATTCTACTGTGGGGTGTATTTATCATCTTTATATGTTATGCATTGTGTTTATTATATAATTTTGAAAAAAATATTATAGCTGGATTAATAAAAATGTGTATATTAACATAATATACGACATTTAATGAGACTCAGTGATTATTATTATTTCTTCTTCTTTCAACAAACTGGCTGCATCCCACCGAGGCGGGGTGGCCCAAAAGGAAAAACGAAAGTTTCTCCTTTTACATATAGTAATATATACAGGAGAAGGGGTTACTAGCCCCTTGCTCCTGGCATTTTAGTCGACTCTTACAACACGCATGGCTTACAGAGGAAGAATTCTGTTCCACTTCCCCATGGGGATAAGAGGAAATAAACAAGAACAAGAACTAGAAAGAAAATAGAAGAAAACCCAGAGGGGTATGTATGTACACCTACCATCCGACTTACGACCTATAAAATATGAAATAACTTTTAAAAACACTTGAAATTTTGGAGTTTCCAGACACAATGGAGAGACGTGGTTCTTACGGAGCTCATGGAGAATGTAAACAAACAGGGTAGGGGTGCGGTGACTGTATTAGAAAGTCAGGTGGGGGAGCCGTATAGAGAGTTTAGGTCATAATTTGAAATGACCACATTAGCGGAACTCCGTAAAGCGAAATGCCATAAAGCAGGGCCCTGCTGTATATCTACCACAATTTGCTGAGGTGCTAGGTAATTACCTCCATCATTTACACTACAAAGAAAATGTGAATGGGTTGTGGAGAAATAAATTTGAGAACTAGTAATCAAAAACGCCTTCAACCCTCCTGATGACTGTAATAAATCTTAAGCTTTAAATGTGCATCAATCTGTGATGATCTCTCCATGAGTCTTATGTTTTTTCTTCTTGTTGAGGGTTTCAAGAGCCACTCACAGCTTTCACTTATCAAGCCCTGCTTCCTGATGTATAGGGAAGAAACAATACCCAAAGTTGGGCAATGACAGGAAAGGGAACAGGACTTTCCTTTGCAAACAGAAACAGGAACAAAACATTCTGAGTCAGGTCAGTTGGAGCCCATACCAAAGCCCCAGCAGAGTGGGAGACCTACTCCCTCACCTGAGTTCAGTAACTTACCTCTTGCCAAAACTTGTGAAACATGCATAAAGTGGAAAAATGAAGCTGATCAATGGTGCCAGCTGGCCCAGTGGATAACGCGTTGGTCTGAAGTTTTATGACTCTCTGACTGCGGGTTCAAGCCCCACCTGTGGTATGGTTTGTTTGCAATTGTGTCACTATGATTTCGTGAGCCCCTATAATAATGTGCCCACTGGGCAGAATAAGGTGAGGACAAGTGTCCCATATAGAATGGGAGAAATTTGTCACTGATGTGAGAGCACAACACCCCCATACCAAGGCTGGTACTGAAGTCGTATTTTATTTCTCTCTGGTGTGTGAAAAAGTACAATGTGTACTTTTTCAAATTTAAACAAACATTTGTCAATGCATACCTCTACGATCATCTTCCCGCGAGTCTTATTTCTCTCGCGGTGGTTTGCCTTCTTCTGAGTCTGTTGTAGTACACATTCTCGGCAGGTCCTGTACTCCAGGGCAAACTCATTTATTGTTGAGCACACTTGTTGAACCTTAATGTCCTGGGCTAAGTGTAGTGGTGAACCCAACCACACTAGAAACTGCTGAAATCTGTAAACAAACACTGCTAGTTACAAATATTTTGCTGCACCAAAATTAGAAAATTACATTCACCAAAGCTTTGTTATACTTCATTAATCAATCAAGAAAGACCGACAGAGTGAGACTGTGAAAGAGTAAATAATTCTTTATTAAAATTGGTTAATTTACTTACATAAAGGTGTTCATGTTGTAATATTGTTCACATTGTAAAATGCTGTAATACTTTACCTTTTACTTTAAAACAGAAACATTCTATTATTCCTGGGTCACCAATGATTCAAAGAAAGCACATTCACCAACATTCACTCAATTGTCATCTTTCCAGAAGTGTTGACATTACAGAGTATCCTCTGACTGCAACATCTCCACCCCTCCAGAGTGCAGACACTGCCCTTTCCACCTCCAGGACTCAAGTCCAGCTAACTGGTTTCCCTGAATAACTTCACAAAAATTTATGCAGAAAAAGCCACATGGGAATGGAAATCTTTAGCTCAAGATCCTTCAGACTTACTATGCAATGTTGCAAAACTAGCAACAGATAGTAGGGGAAAAATTCTCTCTGAGGGGAAGTAGAAGTAAAATGCCAGGCCATGTCATAGTGACTTATTCTGCACTGTTAACATCATTTGTTTGCCAATGTATTTCATAAAATTTTGTATTATTAAAAATCCTTATTGATATCTAAAAATCTGACCATCTTGATATTTTCTTATAATGGTGCTAGATATTCAATACTGCTTCTGTGCTCCTTACCCAGTCATCACTCGCTGATAAATAATTCCCAGAACAAATATATGCTCTGCACAGTCTGCTAAAAACTCCGATATTCTGAAACACAAGGATGAAAAAATTAGTGTTCATCTGTCTCCCACTCAGCAGACAGAGGTTCACACTCCAACAGCACGTCAAGTATTAAAAACCATTTGTCTCCATTCACTCCTATCAAATATGCTCACACATGCTTGCTGGAAGTCCAAGCCCCTCGCACACAAAACCTCCTTTATCCCCTCCCTCCAACATTTCCTAGGCCGACCCCTACCTCGCCTTCCCTCCACTACAGATTTATACACTCTTGAAGTCATACTATTTTGTTCTATTCTCTCTACATGTCCAAACCACCTCAACAACCCTTCCTCAGCTCTCTGGACAACAGTTTTGGCAATCCCGCACCTCCTCCTAACTTCCAAACTATGAATTCTCTGCATTATATTCACACCACACATTGTCCTCAGATATGACATATCCACTGCCTCTAGCCTTCTCCTCGCTGCAACATTCATCACCCATGCTTCACACCCATATAAGAGCATTGGTAAAATTATACTTTCATACATTCCACTCTTTGCTTCCAAGGACAAAGTTCTTTGTCTATCTTTGTTTATCACTTAATATGAATTAAACATTTTATGGAATAATGTTAAAAAATAACACATAAATAACCATTTAAGTAACATTTATGAAGGGATTCAGGGAAATCGGCAGGCCGGACTTAATTCCTGGAGATGGGAAGTACAGTGCCGGCACTCTGAAGGAGGGGTGTTAATGTTGCAGTTTTATAACTGTAGTGTAAGCATGCCTCTGGCAAGACAGTGATGGCTAGTGAATGATGTGATAAAAGTACTCTACTGTACACCTAATATAGCACTGTACACACAATGTACAATTATGTTACAATAAACATTAAAAATTAAGGAATCAGAAGTACAGTTTACCAAGTGAATTTTGTCTATTTTAAATCTCTTTATATTTAGTGTCCACCAGCACTGTTTAGGCTGACAGTACAGATGCAGAGTGAGTTCTTATTATGGAGTTAATCTTTATCAAGTTATATTCAACCAAGGTTTGTTATGAACCAGGTCTCTTTCTGCCATACTTGTAGGCATTACCTACAATGTGGAAAAAGACATTTATGTACAGTCCATGACACTTGGAAACACACTGGTAATCATTAAGTTTCCCGTAGCTCAATTCGTAGTGCACTCAACTCACACACTGAGGTCCGGGGGTCGATCCCTGGTACAGGTGGAAACATCAGGACATGTTTCCTAAGACACCTGTTGTTCATGTTCACCTAGCAGCAAAATAGGCACCTAGGTATTAGTCAACTGGTGTGGGTCACATCCTGGGACAAAAGTGACTTAATATGCCCAAAATGCTCTGCATAACAAAGGGATTTCTATATACATAGTAGTATGTCAGTGATGTTAGCTATGGTCTGTATGTCTTGTACATGTATTTGTAGAAATAAAGATTATTATTATTATTATTCATTCAACAGGTGTCTATGTATAGTCCATAACACTTGTAGACACACTGGTAATCATTCATTCAACAGCTGTCTTGCAAGTGTACAGACACCACAGTTTAAATGAACCCCTGAACTGCAACATCCCCACTTACTGTCCTGGTAAATATCCCAACCTGGGTCTTAATCCACTACTGTCCCACTCACTGGTTCACTGGAGCACACTACTGTCCCACTCACTGGTTCACTGGAGCACACTACTGTCCCACTCACTGGTTCACTGGAACACACTACTGTCCCACTCACTGGTTCACTGGAACACACTGCAAGGAAACACAAACTGCTTAATAAAACCTCAGTTTATGCAGTGTTTCACTAACACAAATACTATGACAATGAACAAGATATTACAAGGATCCTAACTGAAATAAGTAATTTTGACTTTTCTGGGTTATCCTGGGTGATTTACACACCTATTACTTGGTATGATAATTGTACTTATGTGTACCTGTACATAAATAAACTTACCTTCTCAATGTTGTGGAAGAAAGTCATAATATTTACAGAATGCTTTTACCTACAAGATCATTCAGCAGTCTTCTCCAAAACAAGGTACCATACATACACTCATTCATATTAACACTCATACCTGTCAATAATAAAGTATATGCACAATAAAACTTCCAACCTTTAAAAATAAAAAAAAACATTTACACTAGCAGGTTCATAATAACAATTACTGTAAATACACAATATATACACCACACAAGTACCTTCTGGTAATTATAAAAATCACATCTTAGGCAAACTGGTCTCAGTGCAGTGGAACAATGTAAATTAGCATTAATAGCCATCTTACTTGAGCTTAATCTGTGTAGGACCATCATGTTTTACAATGGCTTTTAGATGATCCCATGATTCTTTACAGTCGACCTCTATCTTGGCAATGTTATTAGACAGCTCCTCGAAGTCCACCTTCGAGACACGGGTGATTGAGTCAGTCTACAGGAAAAAATGCAAGTGGTTAATTTGCACTTGATGTATAAGACAGTGGTTCAGTGGTTCCCAACCTTCTCTGCATCATGACCCACCTTGACACTTCAAAAAATCTCATGTCCCCCTGATATAAAAATAAATTTCAATGTTGAATCCGACACTTCTTTATCTAAAACTCTATTTGTACCTCAGCTATAGCTAGTAAGACTCATTTAATGTTAAACACTTCAGAATCAGGAAAATTGGTTCCTTGACTGAACCATGTAGTGATGGCTGGCAGCCATGCATTATTATGCCCATATAAGGAAGTGTGGACAACACCAAGACTTGCAAGATCAATCTGAGTGAGTGGATAAACTGTGACGGAACATTATTGACTATCACACAGCACTGAAATGTAAACTCGTGGTCAGACCGTGTAATCTCGTGCTCAAACAGTCAACAAGGAGAACTGAAGCAAATATACAGTGTTTTAAATGCCAATAAAAGGCAACTAAAATGTCAGGAGCAAGAGGCTAGTGATCCTTTCTCCTGTATATATTACTAAATGTAAAAAGAAGAAAAACTTTTGTTTTTCTCTTTGGGTCACCCTGCATCAATGGGATGCAGCTGGTTTGTTGAAAGAAGAAGAATACAACTACTACTACTACTAATAATAATAACAACAACAATTGCTCTAGAGTAGTTTAAATGTTAGCTACTAAACTTGTACAAAATACGTATGACATTTATACAGCAAAGTGATGTCTCAGCGTCAAGTATCTCAGACTTCGTCCTACAGACACCCAGCTTTCACTGTCTCCAAGAATACGTATTTGTACAAATTTGCACTTTATTGTGCATCCCATAGTACAAGATGTCAGTGAAAAGGAAGATCTTGACTTCACCTGAAGGAAGTGCTAAGAACCAAAGGAAGGCTCTTGATCTTGAGGTGAAAATGAAGGTTATAAATGAGTATGAAGCTGGTAAGAAAGTACAAGTGATAGCCGATGACTTAAAGGTGGCGAATTCTACCATTTCCACTATCTTGAAGGATAAAGATAGAGTGAAAGAGGCAGTGAAAGCATCGACAGGATTTCAAGCCATAATAACTAGGCAGCAGAAAGGCCTCATTCAAGAACTGGAGAAATTACTGGTGATGTGGTTTGACTATCAGATACAAAAAAGAATGCCGATGAGCCTTTCAATTATTCAAGCCAAGGCACACAGTATCTTTGAGACTTTGAAGGCAGGTGAAGGTGAGGAATCAACAGAAACATTTACGGTAAGTCATGGATGAATGGCGTAAAGTTTGCAGAAAATGAGCCCCGTATGGCAACAGCGGCGACTGCCGCTCACCGGTAAACTTTGGTTTACTTGTATTTGAAGGTTTGTTGTTTTTTTCACTATTTTATTTTTTCACATAACTTATGTGGCCTATGAGACCAAAGTAAGGTGCAATGTACATATATACACTCGTTGTATACAACACAATAAGCACACAAACATAATTATCAATATATTGTTTACAAAACTTGTTTACAAAAACAAACAATACAAAACATTGTTTATTACTATTGTTCTCTAATATATATACCAATATACAGTCACTGAACATATTCCTATTAGTTCTGCAGCTTGTGGAACTCTTTGAAACATGGTGTCATACACAATGGTGTTTTATCTTTCTCCCTCATTCTATCTCTTTCAATCTGTCTCTCTCTTTCTATCTGTCTGTCTATCTCTGTCTCACAGGTACACATAAATACAAGTATACATAGTATAAATTACCTAGGACAACCCAAGAAATCCAGACAAAGTGCTGTACTCCGCTTGAAGACGTGAGTAAAAGTGATGACGCAGTCTTGTGGCTCTCTGAGACAGAGAGCTAGATGGATAGACAGATAGACAGGGAGCTTGACAGACAGACAAATAGACAGACAGAAATGTTAGTGTACCAGCAGAAACAAAGGGAGGGCGATGTTCATCTAATCTTTTATTATCAGTTCCACCCTCGTTTATGCTCATCAAAAGTCATCTCTTATCAGATGTTATCTCCCCTTATCTTGTCACTGTCATGGGGTGGATTTTTTTTTTCTTGCTTCAAGGGAAAAATATTATTACATCATCTTCTTCCTCTTCTTCCTCCTCCTCCTCTTCCTCATCCTTCTCCTCTTCTTCCTCTTCCTCCTACTCTTCCTCTTCCTCTTCTTACTCCTCCTCTTCCTCCTACTCCTCCTCTTCCTCCTCCTCCTCTTCTTCCTCCTCCTCCTCCTCTTCCTCTCTTCCTCTTCCTCTACTCTTCCTCCCTCCTCTTCCTCCTACTCTTCCTCTTCCTCCTCTTCCCCCTAATCTTCCTCCTACTATTCCTCTTTCCTCCTCCTCCTCTTCCTCCTCTTCCTCTTCCTCCTACTCTTCCTCTTCCTCTTCCTCCTCCTCTCCTCTCCTCCTCTCCTCCTCTCTTCCTTCTTCCTGGCCTCCTCTCCTCCTCTTCCTCTTATTCCTCTTCCTCCTTTTTCCCCTAATCTTCCTCCTACTATTCCTCTTCCTCTTCCTCTTCTTCCTCTTCCTCTTCCTCTTCTTCCTCTTCCTCCTACTCTTCCTCTTCCTCTTCCTCCTCTTCCTCCTCCTCCCCTTCTTCCTCTTCCCCCTACTCTTCCTCCTACTCTTCCTCTTCCTCCTTCTCCTTCTCCTCCTCCTCCATAGTGTAAATTACCAGGAGTCGGCAGCTGTCAAAGTGACATATTGTCTCATTACTCACTCCCCCTCCCGCCTGTCAAAACAATGGGGTCGGATGCTGCTTCCCCTCCATTCTATCTAATTATCTTTCTCCCTCATTCTATATCTTTTAATCTGTCTCTTTTTCTATCTGTCTGTCTATCTCTGTCTCACAGGTACACATAAATGCAAGTATACATAGTATAAATTACCTAGGATAACCCAAGAAATCCAGACAAAGTGCTGTACTCCGCTTGAAGATGTGAGTAAAAGTGATGACGCAGTCTTGTGGCTCTCTGAGACAGAGAGCTAGACGAATAGACAGATAGACAGGGAGCTTGACAGACAGACAAATAGACAGAAATGTTAGTATACCAGCAAAAACAAAGGGAGAGCGATGTTCATCTAATCTTTTGGTATCAGCTACACCCTCATTTACCCTCATCAAACGTCAGCACTTATCAGATGTTATCTCCCCTTATCTTGTTACTGTCATGGGTGAACATTTATTATTACATATTATTATTATTATTATTATTATTATTATTATGTATTATTATTATGTATTATTATTATGTATTATTATTATTATGTATTATTGTTATTATTACGTCTTCTTCTTCTCCTCTTCTCCTCCTCCTTCTCCTCCTCCTCCTCTTCCTCCTCCTCCTCTTCCTCCTCCTCCTCCTCCTCCTCTTCCTCCTCCTCCTCCTCCTCCTCTTCTTCCTCCTCCTCCTCCTCTGCCTCCTCCTCCTCCTCCATTCTTGGAACAAGTTTGAAGAGCTTGTAGTTCATAATCACTATCACTATCATCACCAATGCTCACATCTGAGTCTGGGATTTGGGAAAATAGGAGTTTCCTCTTTGATTCTGGTACAACTGAACGTGAACAAGCCGGCCCAGCACCAAAGGTGGAAGGCTGTGGGTTGTCTGGGTTTTCCTCACTATTACCCATATTATGGTCCATTAGTTTCAGTCAAAACCTCACCAGAACTTTGAAACTCATCTTCACTGTCACTTCCATCTGTATTAGAACTGTCACTGGGGAACAAAAGTGTCCCAATTCGCCGAGGAGTGAGGAACTTCTTACCGCCAGGCATGGTGGACATTGTGTACTATGATGGCATTCCCACAATGCACCACTGGGTCCCAGATTTTTTTCCTACTGCGCACACCCACCACACAGACCCATTCTCTCACATCTAGGCCTATCAGCCTTTTCCTGCGAGATTTGACAGTGCTAGAATTTATGCGTACTAGTATGTCAAAAAACCCTACGCGTAAGACGTACTAGTACGACCAAAACCCTCAAAGGGTTAATGTACATGTTTATAGAGGGGCCACAGATATATCAGATCACTTTCTAGTTGTAGCTACACTGAGAGTAAAAGGTAGATGGGATACAAGGAGAATAGAAGCATCAGGGAAGAGAGAGGTGAAGGTTTATAAACTAAAAGAGGAGGCAGTTAGGGTAAGATATAAACAGCTATTGGAGGATAGATGGGCTAATGAGAGCATAGGCAATGGGGTCGAAGAGGTATGGGGTAGGTTTAAAAATGTAGTGTTAGAGTGTTCAGCAGAAGTTTGTGGTTACAGGAAAGTGGGTGCAGGAGGGAAGAGGAGCGATTGGTGGAATGATGATGTAAAGAGAGTAGTAAGGGAGAAAAAGTTAGCATATGAGAAGTTTTTACAAAGTAGAAGTGATGCAAGGAGGGAAGAGTATATGGAGAAAAAGAGAGAGGTTAAGAGAGTGGTGAAGCAATGTAAAAAGAGAGCAAATGAGAGAGTGGGTGAGATGTTATCAACAAATTTTGTTGAAAATAAGAAAAAGTTTTGGAGTGAGATTAACAAGTTAAGAAAGCCTAGAGAACAAATGGATTTGTCAGTTAAAAATAGGAGAGGAGAGTTATTAAATGGAGAGTTAGAGGTATTGGGAAGATGGAGGGAATATTTTGAGGAATTGTTAAATGTTGATGAAGATAGGGAAGCTGTGATTTCGTGTATAGGGCAAGGAGGAATAACATCTTGTAGGAGTGAGGAAGAGCCAGTTGTGAGTGTGGGGGAAGTTCGTGAGGCAGTAGGTAAAATGAAAGGGGGTAAGGCAGCCGGGATTGATGGGATAAAGATAGAAATGTTAAAAGCAGGTGGGGATATAGTTTTGGAGTGGTTGGTGCAATTATTTAATAAATGTATGGAAGAGGGTAAGGTACCTAGTGATTGGCAGAGAGCATGCATAGTTCCTTTGTATAAAGGCAAAGGGGATAAAAGAGAGTGCAAAAATTATAGGGGGATAAGTCTGTTGAGTGTACCTGGTAAAGTGTATGGTAGAGTTATAATTGAAAGAATTAAGAGTAAGACGGAGAATAGGATAGCAGATGAACAAGGAGGCTTTAGGAAAGGTAGGGGGTGTGTGGACCAGGTGTTTACAGTGAAACATATAAGTGAACAGTATTTAGATAAGGCTAAAGAGGTCTTTGTGGCATTTATGGATTTGGAAAAGGCGTATGACAGGGTGGATAGGGGGGCAATGTGGCAGATGTTGCAAGTGTATGGTGTAGGAGGTAGGTTACTGAAAGCAGTGAAGAGTTTTTACGAGGATAGTGAGGCTCAAGTTAGAGTATGTAGGAAAGAGGGAAATTTTTTCCCAGTAAAAGTAGGCCTTAGACAAGGATGTGTGATGTCACCGTGGTTGTTTAATATATTTATAGATGGGGTTGTAAGAGAAGTAAATGCGAGGGTCTTGGCAAGAGGCGTGGAGTTAAAAGATAAAGAATCACACACAAAGTGGGAGTTGTCACAGCTGCTCTTTGCTGATGACACTGTGCTTTTGGGAGATTCTGAAGAGAAGCTGCAGAGATTGGTGGATGAATTTGGTAGGGTGTGCAAAAGAAGAAAATTAAAGGTGAATACAGGAAAGAGTAAGGTTATGAGGATAACAAAAAGATTAGGTGATGAAAGATTGAATATCAGATTGGAGGGAGAGAGTATGGAGGAGGTGAACGTATTCAGATATTTGGGAGTGGACGTGTCAGCGGATGGGTCTATGAAAGATGAGGTGAATCATAGAATTGATGAGGGAAAAAGAGTGAGTGGTGCACTTAGGAGTCTGTGGAGACAAAGAACTTTGTCCTTAGAGGCAAAGAGGGGAATGTATGAGAGTATAGTTTTACCAACGCTCTTATATGGGTGTGAAGCGTGGGTGATGAATGTTGCAGCGAGGAGAAGGCTGGAGGCAGTGGAGATGTCATGTCTGAGGGCAATGTGTGGTGTGAATATAATGCAGAGAATTCGTAGTTTGGAAGTTAGGAGGAGGTGCGGGATTACCAAAACTGTTATCCAGAGGGCTGAGGAAGGGTTGTTGAGGTGGTTCGGACATGTAGAGAGAATGGAGCGAAACAGAATGACTTCAAGAGTGTATCAGTCTGTAGTGGAAGGAAGGCGGGGTAGGGGTCGGCCTAGGAAGGGTTGGAGGGAGGGGGTAAAGGAGGTTTTGTGTGCGAGGGGCTTGGACTTCCAGCAGGCATGCGTGAGCGTGTTTGATAGGAGTGAATGGAGACAAATGGTTTTTAATACTTGACGTGCTGTTGGAGTGTGAGCAAAGTAACATTTATGAAGGGATTCAGGGAAACCGGCAGGCCGGACTTGAGTCCTGGAGATGGGAAGTACAGTGCCTGCACTCTGAAGGAGGGGTGTTAATGTTGCAGTTTAAAAACTGTAGTGTAAAGCACCCTTCTGGCAAGACAGTGATGGAGTGAATGATGGTGAAAGTTTTTCTTTTTCGGGCCACCCTGCCTTGGTGGGAATCGGCCAGTGTGATAATAATAATCGGTTTTTTTGTACTCATCTGATAGAAAAAATGGAGTTCTAAAGAAATAGCTATGAGTTTGGTCAACTGGAACAACGGAATTGGCCAAAAACAGGGCTCAAAGTCAGTGAAATCGCCGATGCGTATATGTCGCCGAGATCGCTAACTTCACGGGAGCGTAATTCTGTGAGTTTTTGACCAAATTTTCTACTTTTGGCATCATTACCATCGGGAAAAGATTCTCTATCATTTCATAAGAAAAATAATTTATTTTTTCCAAAAATTTTGCAACATAGAATAACAATTTCAGAAAGGGGCTTGCGACAGTCAAAGGGTTAAATGTTGAAGTATATTATGTGTGGGTAGGGTGGGGTGGCCTGGCTGGCTACCATACCTGCCACACCTAACTTCTTACAATAAACACTATTCACTTCTCACCCTACATTAACCCTTTGACTGTCAAGGTCGTATATATACGTCTTACGAGGTACCGTGTTTGACGTATATATACTCATAAATTCTAGCAGCTTCAAATCAAGCAGGAGAAAGCTGGTAGGCCCACATGTGAGAGAATGGGTCTGTGTGGTCAGTGTGCACCATATAAAAAAAATCCTGGAGCATGCAGTGCATAATGAGAAAAAAAAAAATCTGACCTTTTTTTTAATTAAAATGCCGACTTTGTGGTCTATTTTTGTATAGTATTTATGGTTGTATTCTCGTTTTCTTGGTCTCATTTGATAGAATGGAAAACATATTATAGAAATAGAGGTGATTTTGACTGATTTTACTATAAAAAAACTGGAAATGGAGCTCAAAGTAGGGGAAATGTTTAATTTTTGCCGATGTTCAAAAGTAAGCATATGATATCATTGTCCAATAAATGTCCAACTAGCCATTCTAATATGCAGTCATGAATGGGTTGATGTTATTTATACAATTATTACAGTATTGCAGTAGTCTGCATAACAGTAAATCTTCTATTTTTTGTTTGAATAAAAATTCAAAATAGAAAGCAAGAGTAATATCACAGGGGCCTGGAGACATGACTGATGAACGAAGAAACTGTTATTTTAGAGCCAGAAATGTCTGCATTGTTCATTCTGAACCTTATTTTGAAATTGTCATATTTTTTAATTTTCGTGAAATTGGCCAAATTGCAAATTTCTGACCACGTTATTGGGTAGTTGAAATAGGTAAATGGGCAGTTTCTTGTACTCAATCGATAGAAAAAATGGATTTCTAAAAAAAATAGTTATGAGTTTGGTCGCCTGGAACAATGGAATTAGCCGAAAATAGGGATCAAAGTGGGTGAAATTGCCAATTTGTAAATATTGCTGAGGTCGCTAACTTCGCGAGAGCGTAATTCCGTCAGTTTTCCATCAAATTTTGTGTTTTTGGTGTCATTACAATCGGGAAAAGATTCTCTATCATTTCATAAGAATTTTTTTTTTTTTTTTAAATTTTGCGACACCAGGAGACACTTCAGGATTGGGGGTTGCGACAGTCAAGGGGTTAAGACTACAAGCATTTTGAGGTAAATAATGAGTGTACTGTGTGTGTATTTTACTTTTTATTGTTTTTTAATGCCTTGTTCAATTTTGCCAATTTCACACAAATTTCAAAAGATGTAAGTAATGAGTGTACTGTGTGTGTATTTTACTTTTTATTGTTTTTTAATGCCTTGTTCTACTGCTAACTTAATAAATGTTAGTGTAAACTTATCTGACATTTATAACTGGAAACAAATGGCATTCTGCTTTCCTGTGATGTCCACTTTCTGGCAGTAGCCTGGAACCTAACCTGCCATATAAGTGGGGCCCTACTGTACAGGCTTCCGCTTTACACTCACTTGGCAGGATGGTAGTACCTCCCTGGGTGGCTGCTGTCTACCAACCTACTACCTAAAATAATGTAATTTATATGCAATAAAACATTGTTAGGCACAAAAGAAAGCCACTAATGCAATTCAGGCAAGTAGAATTTCTTATAATTTCTCATATTAACAATAGAGTGAAGACTGACTGTTTGTATTCTACCACTCTTCACCTGTCTAGACTTAAGTAGTCTATAAGTATTAGGTTAAGTCTGCCCAAAATGCCTAGGCATGATAGTGGTTTTCTTTGCTCCATTCATACTGCATGTAAACACACATTGTAACCTTAACAAAGAAATAAATATTTTATTTTATTTTATTTTTATGGTGTGAAGAAGCATTTCCATGCATAATTATTATTATATTCATGGGAAGTGCTAAACCCACACGGTTCATTCAATGGAACATGGCAGAGGTGAACAAGATTTCAGAACAGAAGAGGTGGAATGGGAAGGGGAATAAGGGGAAATGCAGTTAAAAAATTCTGCAATAAAGGTGGAAGTCTCAGAGAGCAATACAGGCAGAGCAACCATGTCAGTCATCAGCTAAATGTCAAAGCAAATTCTGATGAAATGAAGAAAAATTACCCTGTTTGTTATTACCTTCTCCATGTTCTCATAGTCTAGCTTAAAGATCCAGAGTTTTAATCTGGCGGGAAGTTCAGATATGGACGACAGCATCATAAAAAACTGTTCTGCCGACCCAAGAGGAAGGTATGGGTTGCAAATGGTGGCTTCTTGAATCTTGTGCTTCTCTTCAGGTGTTGGTAACATTGTAGTCAATAATTTCTGCAAGATAAGAAAATAAGTTATTCAGCACAAAACACTATGTCATTTTTAGCTTCTGGGGTATACCTGGAGAGGGTTTCGGGGGTCAACGCCTCCATGGTTTGGTCTATGACCAGGCCTCGTGGTGGATCAGGGCCTGATCAAGTGGGCTGTTACTGCTGGCTACACATAGACTGATATACACACCACAGATTGGCTGGTCATGTACTGACTTTAGGTACCTGTCCAGTGCCTTCTTCAAGACAGCCAGGTGTCTCTTATTCAGTCAGGATCTCATGACCAATAGAAATAAAATAGGCCTAATTATTATTAACAAAGTCTAGAATAAATCATGCAGGTACACATTATAATCACTCATAGTCACTCTACTCTTAACATAATATGTAATGTCTTGGGCTCATTAAATGTCTTACATTACGTTAATATAGACATTTCCATCAATTCAGCTATGATATTCTTTTCAAAAATATACATTAAACAATGCTATGTAACATATAAACATGATAAATACACCCCACAGTAGAATAAATTAACATAAATATGAGACATGGTAGCCAGGTGGCTTGTAGTCCAACTGAAGGCCCTGAATCTGCACTCTCTCGAAAGGCGTAGAATTAGGGGGGATATGATCGAGGTGTATAAATGGAAAACAGGAATAAATAAAGGGGATGTAAATAGTGTGCTGAAAATTTCCAGCCAAGACAGGACTTACAGCAATGGTTTCAAGTTGGAAAAATTCAGATTCAGGAAGGATATAGGAAAGTACTGGTTTGGTAATAGAGTTGTGGATGAGTGGAACAAGCTCCTGAGTACAGTTATTGAGGCTAAAACGTTGTGTAGTTTTAAAAATAGGTTAGATAAATACATGAGTGGGTGTGGGTGGGTGTGAGTTGGACCTGACTAGCTTGTGCTGCTGGGTCTGGTACAGTGCTCCATCCTTGAGTGGGGATGACCAGACTGGGTGGGTCAGTGGGATAATCCGTGGGGTGGGTCATTGGTCTAATCCGGGGAGGGGGGACATGGACCTGCTCCGCATGGGTCAGTAGGCCTGTTGCAGTGCTCCTTCTTTCTTATGTTCTTATCACAAAAAATGTGTCACTATAATATTATTGGGGTTAACCCTTTGACTGTCGCAACCCCCAATCCTGAGGTGTCTCCTGGTGTTGTAAAATTTAAAAAAAAAAAATTATTTTTTCTTATGAAATGATAGAGAATCTTTTCCCGATTGTAATGACACCAAAAAAACGAAATTTGATGGAAAACTGACGGAATTATGCTCTTGCGAAGTTAGCGACCTAGGCGCTGTTTACAAATCGGCGATTTCACCCACTTTGAGCCCTATTTTCGGCTAATTCCATTGTTCCAGTCGCCCAAACTCATAGCTATTTCTTTAGAACTTCATTTTTTCTATCGATTGAGTACAAGAAACTGCCCATTTACTGATTTCAACTACCTAATAATGTGGTCAGAAATTTGCAATTTGGCCAATTTCACGAAAACTAAAAAATATGACAATTTCAAAATAAGGTCCAGAATGAACAATGCAGACATTCCTGGCTCTAAAATAACGTTTTCTTTGTTCATCAGTCACGTCTCCAGGCCCCTCTGATATTACTCTTGCTTTCTATTTTGAATTTTTATTCAAACAAAAAATATTAGACTTACTATTATGCAGACTACTGCAATGCTGTAATAACTGTATAAATAACATCAACCCATTCATGACTGCATATTAGAATGGCTAGTTGGACATTTATTGGACAATGGCATCATTTGTTTACTTTTGAACATTGGCAAAAATCAAACATTTCCCCTACTTTGAGCTCCATTTCTAGGTTCTTTTTATAGTAAAATCAATCAAAAACACCTCTATTTCTGTAATATGTTTTCCATTCTATCAAATGAGACCAACTAGAGTGACTACACTCTAAAGAATGGGCGAGGATGTTGTTGTTGGAAGGTTCATCTGAACTGTGGTGTCAGCATGCTTTTGGCAAGACAGTGACAGCATGAATGATGGTGAATGTGCTTCCTCTTTGTTGTGGTGAGTCACCACTACCTTGATGAGAGATGGCTGGTGTATTAAACAAAGAAAATATAGTCCAATTCATTAACAATTCCTTCATTAACTGGAATACCAGGAATGTGATTCATTTGCTAGCTGGAACATCACTAATATAACTACAGTACTTTGTTAATTGGAACAGCAATGCAAGCCTAGTTTGATAAATGTCTCCTGGAGTTTAACCCCACCAAGTGTAAAGTCATGAAGCTTAGTGAAGGACAAACAAGACCACAGATGGAGTGGCCGGTGGCCTGGTGGCAAAAGTTCTCACTTCATAGGGTGAGGGGTCTGGGTTTGACTCCCGGCAAGGGTTGAAACATTGGGTGTGTTTCCTTACACTGGTTGTCCATGTTCACCCATCAGTAAAATGGGTACCTGGGCATTAGTCAACTGGTATGGGTTGGATCCTGGGACAAAACTGACCTAATTTGCCTGAAATGCTCTGCATAACAAGTGGCTTTCTATATAGTAGTATGTCATTGATGTCAGCTAGGCCTGCATACCTTGTACATGTACTTTAGGGGACCTAAATGCTAAAGTAGGAGAAGCATTTAGAGAGGGTGTGGTAGGTAAGCTTTGGGTGCCAGGTGTAAATGATAATGGGGGCATTTGATTGAAATTTGTATAGAAAGGGGCTTGGTTATAGGTAACACATATTTTAAGAAAAAGAGGGTAAAGAAGTATACAAGATATGATATAGGGCATAATGATAGTAGTTTGTTGGACTAGATATTGATAAATAAAATACTGATGGGTAGACTTCAGGATGTACTTGTTTATAGAGGGGCCACAGCTATATCAGATCACTTTTTAGCTGTAGGTACAGTGAGAGTAAAAGGTAGATGGAATACAAGGAAAATGGAAGCAGCAAGAAAGAGAGAGGTGAAGGTTTATAAACTAAAGGAGGAGGCAGTTAGGGTAAGATATAAACAACTGTTGGAGGACAGATGGGCTAGTGAGAGTATAGGCAATGGGGTAAAAGATGTATGGGGCAAGTTTAAGAATATAGTGTTAGTGTGTTCAGCAGAAGTTTGTGGTTACAGGAAAGTGGATGTGGGAGGAAAGAAGAGCTATTGGTGGAATGATGATGTAGAGAGAGTAGTAAGAGAGAAAAAGTAAGCATATGAGGAGTTTTTACAAAGTAGAAGTGATGCAAGGAGGTAGGAGTATATGGAAAGAAAAAGAAAAGTTAAGAGAGTGGTGAAGCAATGTAAAAAGAGAGCAAATGAGAGAATGGGTGAAATATTATCAATATTTTAACTGACTCCTCATAGACATGTCCTGGGCAAACTGCCACAAGACATCACTAAAGTAACCTACGGACTACATAACGAGACAGCAGTAAACAACTTTATAGCAGCTATGAATAACATCAATTGGCAAAATGAGCTCGAAACATATACAGATATGAATGAATGTATAAATAATTTTCTAAAAGAAACCCAAAGCCTCTATAACAAACATTGCCTCAAAAAAACTAAACAGATCACAGCAAAGAGACTGAATAATCCCTGGCTAACACCAAGCATCCTCAAATCCATTAACACAAAGCACAAATATGAAAAACAGTATAGAATGGGTCAAATAACTAGAGAACAGTCTAAACGTTACTCGTCAGCACTTACCAGCCTGATAAGAAGATCTAAAAAATTGTATTATGAAAATAGATTGCATAACATCAAAGGTGATATGAAAAATACATGGAAAACTCTATCTGCAATTCTTGGAAATAAAAAGTTATCCAAAAACAAAACAATCAAACTAACAAAATCAGATGAACCCCCACTCACACCTACTGAAACAGCAAACAGACACAACGTTTTCTTCTCCACCATAGGTAAAAATCTAGCGAAGCAAGCATAAACACCCGTCCATCAGACTACCTTATAGGTACCTACCCAAATACGCTATTCCTAGCTCCAACCAACCCCATAGAATTTACGCTCATCATAAGCACCCTTAAAAACAAGGCAGGAGACATAAACAGCTTGCCTGCTTTTATGCACAAAAAAGCTTCTCAAGTATTGTTACCAATTATTGCAACGCTCTTTAACAAATCCATTGAATCAGCTACCTTCCCAACAATCCTCAAAATAGCGAGGGTCACTCCGATCCACAAAGGAGGTGACCAAGCTGACTTGAATAACTATAGACCAATATCTAACTTACCACTGCTCTCTAAAATCTTTGAAAAATTAATTCATAGACGGATCTATTCCTACCTTGTTTCACACAACATATTAAACCCTTGTCAGATTGGATTCAGGGATAATAAAAGCACGAATGATGCTATCATACACATGCTAGAACTAATATACACCGCACTCGAAAAGAAAGAAGTCCCACTGGGCATTTTCATTGATTTACGTAAAGCTTTCGATACAGTCGACCATGAACTGCTGTACTCCAAATTAACGCACTAAGGCATCAGAAGCCACTCCCTCAACTACCTAAAATCATACCTTAGTAACAGAACTCAATATGTGTATGCAAATGATGCAAACTCTTCCACCCAACCAATCACAGTAGGAGTCCCACAAGGAAGCGTCCTTGGACCACTCCTCTTTCTCATCTACATCAATGATCTACCGAATGCATCACAGCTACTCAAACCCATATTATTTGCAGATGACACTACATATGTTTTTTCCCACCCAAACACAGTCATACTAGCAAACACAGTCAATGCCGAATTGCGGAAAATATCTGCCTGGATGATGACTAATAAACTTACCCTGAATACCGATAAAACCTATTTCATTCAGTTTGGAAACAAAGCTGCAAATGATCCGATTAACATAACGATAAATGGATCATTGCCACAAGACTCACAGAAGGAAAATTCCTAGGTATCCACCTTGACAGTAGCCTTAAGTTCCGGACACACATACAACAAATCACCAAGAAAATCTCCAAGACTGTAGGCATACTATCAAAGATAAGGTACTATGTTCCACAATCAGCTCTCCTGGCACTGTACCATACACTCATGTACCCTTATCTTACATATGGAATTTGTGCATGGGGATCAACAACATCCAATCACCTAAAACCCCTCATAACCCAGCAAAAGGCAGCAGTAAGAATGATAACGAATTCTCACTCCCGCCAGCATACTCCACCAATTTTCAAAGGTCTGAATCTGCTCACCATTAAGAACATCCATACTTATTCATGTGCCTACTACATACACAGAACAATACACGCAAATATAAACCCTCCACTCAAACTTCTCCTCACCAACTTAAACAGGACACATGACCACAACACAAGACACAGATCTCTTTTTGATATACCTCGTGTCCATATCACACTATGTAAAAACTCTATGCACATAAAGGGCCCTAAAATATGGAATTCATTACTAGAATATATTAAAGTAACCCAGTCTGAAAATCAGTTTAAGACTCTTCTCAAAAGCCACTTAATCACCCTAGACTAAATGCTAAATATTCAATACACACATACTCACCTATGTACTCCCACATCATAACTTCAACAATCACTTTGAACCTCTTATCCATTGTTGACAGGAATATAATTGAACCATTGTTTTTCACAATAAGCATTTTAGACTATATGAATATATCCTTTGTCTTATACAAATTTAATTCACTTATAATTAATAGTCTACTGTTCAACTATGAAATAATTACTGTCCTACTGTACAACTATGATAAAATCCTTAGTATTAAGTAGTCTGTAAGCCAATAATGTTAAGTTGGCCCATAATGCCTAGGCATAATAGAGGATCTCTTTGCATTGCAACCCACTATTGTAAATATAAAATCTCAATGTACTGTTTGCAAAGACATAAAATAAATAAAGTAAGTAAGTTTATTCAGGTATACACAAATACAGTTACATAGAATTATCATACATAGCAGCATATGTGTAGAGAACCTAGGATAATCCAAAAAAGTCAGACAGAGTGACTTATTTCCATTGGGGTCCTTTATAATAAATAAAATAAATAAATAATTTGGCTCTGTTGTTGAGGGGCCTTGCATGCGAGCACACCAAGATGCTGGATCAGTTCGCCTCTCCTTAATTTGGCCTTACATGGGTGTTTGCCTACATCCATGACCAGTTCACAATAGTGATGCTTGGCTGTATGAGAGTACAGTACTACATTAACTTGGTTATTTTAAGAATCACGAGAGATGCATTTACAAAAAAAAAATACAAGGTGCTTGATATGTTATGTATGTTGCATTCAATGCCAGGATCAAGCAAACTGCATTTTAATCTAGACAATAAACTAGGTAAAATATTTAAAACAAAGCAAAGATATGGAATGTGCAATGAATATGACTAATATTGGAATTTGTCACTACTGTACATGCTATTCTCTACTGCCAACTTTAAGATTTACTGTCTGCAAATGATACAAAACTGTTGCTAATATTTTTTATACATGTATGCTATGAGGATGAGAAATGTGCCAGAACTGTCCACTTTACTAATGCTGGTTTATGTTTTGTTCACTATTACTCTGAATGACAAAGTCCATCTGCTCCAGTAACATACATTGCAAATTTTATGAGCATAACTTTATTAATTATGTAATAGGAAGTTAGACAACCACATATACAGCACACTAGCCCATCTCTACATGCACTAGTAGATCTTCAATTTAAGCTGGAACATTAAAACTTGTAATACAATAATTTAAACTTAAAATATCTTAGGGTATGGTTTCATTATAACAAAGCATTCAGGCAAAATAAATGTAGGATACTGAGGTATTGTAGCATCCCTGTGATGGCATAGCAAAGACACACACAATACAGTGGACCCCCGCATAACGATTACCTCCGAATGCGACCAATTATGTAAGTGTATTTATGTAAGTGCGTTTGTACGTGTATGTTTGGGGGTCTGAAATGGACTAATCTACTTCACAATATTTCTTATGGGAACAAATTCGGTCAGTACTGGCACCTGAACATACTTCTGGAGTGAAAAAATATCGTTAACCGGGGGTCCACTGTACTAACATATGTGGAGATCCATAATGTCAAACCAATTGCAGAAACCAAGCAAACATGCATTATACTATAAAAAATGAGGACTGCCTGTTGTCACCCCAATGCCAGACAAAGTGAAAATTCGCACTCTTGTCGTACTACTCATATACAAGCTAAATGTCTGAAGCATCTGCCAATGGCCAAGGGTCAAGACCATAACAGAAAATGACATAAGACCCTGAATAAAACAGGCAAGGAAAGTATTGCTACATATCTGACCTACAAGGTCAGATATACAATAATTCAGGAATTACAGTTAATGTTGTTGATTGTCCCCTCAGATAGGCCTCCAAGAGTATGACAAAGTTGACAGCTTACCTCGGAAACAATTAAATGAAGTCAATATCTAATACAATTGTGATGGTTCACCAAAGTGGAAATGAAGAACCCTAATGAAAATAATTCACTGTTATGGGTTATCTTGGGTAATTTACTCTATGTGTACTTAAATAAACTTATACAAGTTGAGGAAACTATCATAAAGCAGCTAACAAGCTTGAATAAAGTTGAATAGCACAGATAGCATCTAATTATAGCACCTCCACTATACGTATGCAAGAATTTATGAAACTATTTGATAAATACTCACATAGGTTTTCAGTGGTGCTTAAGATAAGATTTCGTTCGAATTTTTAACCCCACAGAGTTAGCCACCCAGGATAACCCAAGAAAGGCAGAATGTCATCGAGGACTGTGTGTCTTATTTCCATTGGGGGCCTCAATCTTGTCCCCCAGGATGCGATGCACACCAGTCAACTAACACCCGGGTACCCACTTGCTGCTAGGTGAACAGGACAACAGGTGTAAGGAAACGCGTCGAAATGTTTCTACCCCACCGAGAATCAAACTCAGGCCCTCTGTGTGTGAAGCGAGAGCTTTGGCAGCCTGGCCATGGGGCCATGTTTGTTGTTGTTGTTAAGGGTTAGTATGGCTCCTACACAAACTTCTTATAAGTAGAAGATGGACATAAATAAACCAGATAAATAGAGGCTATCCTTTCAAGAAATGACTTGAAAGAATGCATTAAAACTGGATAAATTTAGATTTAATCCTTTGGGGGTCGGTAGGTCCTCTCAGAGACTTGTTCTCAGGGTCAGCCAAATTTAAAAAAAAAAAAAATATTTTTTCTTATGAAAAGATAGAGAATCTTTTCCTGATCATAATGACACCAAAAGTATGAAATTTGATGGAAAACTTACGGAAATATGCTCTCGTGAAGTTAGCGGTCTCAACGATGTTTACGCATTGGCGATTTTGCCCACTTTGAGCCCTATTTTCGGCCAATTCCAGTGTACTAGTCGACAAAAATCATAACTATTTCACTAGAACTACATTTTTTCTATCGAATGAGTACAAGAAACCACCCATTTACCGATTTCAACTATCCAATACAGTGGTCAGAATTTAGCAATTTTGCCAATTTCACACAAATTTCAAAAGATGCCAATTTCCGAATAGAGTCCAGAATAAACAAGAAAGACATTCCTGGCACTAAAATAACATTTCCTCTGTTCATTAGTCATGTTCCCACGCCTCTCTTACATTCTTTTGCTTTCCACTTTGAATTTTTATTCTCACAAAAAATAGAAGATTTGCTGTTATGCAGACTACTGCATTAGTGTAGAAATGGTATAAATAATATCAGCGCACTTGTGAAAGAATATTAGACTCACCAGTTGACGTGTATTGGACGCTTGGCATGATTTGTTTACTTTTGATCTTTGGTAAAAATCGAACATTTCTGCTACTTTGAGCTCAGTTTCAAGGTACTTTTCATTGTAAAATCAGTCAAAATCATCTCAATTTCTGTAATATGTCTTCCATTCTATAAAATGAGACCAGGAAAACTAGAATACAACAATAAATACCATACGAAAATACAATGCAAAGTCGCTGTTTTAATCCAAAAACACGGTCAAAGTTTTTTTTTCTCATTACGCACTGTGTGCTGCAGGATTTTTTTTATACTGTGCACACTGACCACATAGACCCATTCTTTCACATGTAGGCCTACCAGCTTTCTCTCACTAGATCTGATGGCGCTAGAATTTATGCGTACTAGTACGTCAAAAACCCCTGCGTGTAAGACGTACTAGTACGGCCGAAACCCCAAAAGGGTTAAAGATGATATAGAATTAATTGGATTTACATTATTTCTTATGAGAAATATTGCTTCAACTTTAGTACTAGCTCCTGGAATTTATTAAGTATGAAACTTGAGGTACCACTGTATCTTTATTTCTACAAGTACAGTGGACCCCCGGTTAACGATATTTTTTCACTCCAGAAGTATGTTCAGGTGCCAGTACTGACCGAATTTGTTCCCATAAGAAATATTGTGAAGTAGATTAGTCCATTTCAGACCCCCAAACATACACGTACAAATGCACTTACATAAATCCACTTACATAATTGGTCACATTTGGAGGTAATTGTTATGCGGGGGTCCACTGTACATGTACAAGGTAAACAGGCCTAGCTGACATCAATGACATACTTGTTATGCTGATCATTTCGAACATACTAGGCAAGTTTTTTCCCAGGATGCGACCCATACCAGTCGACTAACTGGGACAGCAGGTGTCTTATGGAAAGACGTCCCTAATGTTTTCCAGCTGTACCAGAGATTCGAACTCCGGACCTCAGTGTGTGAGCTGAGTGCGCCAGCAATTGAGCTATGGGACACATCGAGCTACTACACACATCATGTGAAAATCAAGCCAGCAAATGGAGTAATTAACGGCTCCACCTTTAGCTACTGCCATAAGTACCTGCTTGCACATCAAATTTATCTTGATCTGCTCATTGAAGGACTCCTTCATTGTCATTTGCACTGATGACACTGAAGCATCTAAGCTCATGTATGACTCTACAGTCAAGACCCTACAAGCCAAACAGTTTACCATATTTCCATTTCCATTCTTGAAGGGTAACGGATCAGTTTTTATGAAACAGCATGACAAGATACTCAGCTGAAGCACTGAAGACATGTGTCAAGGAACAAAACACCTGGGCTTCGGTAGATAGCATTACCAAAACCTATAATGCCTAAAGATAAACATCACTTTCTCAGACATCTCCATGGCTGCCCAATAACTAATAACTCAAAAAATAACTAAAATAATTAAAAAATAAAATAGAAATTATAAATTATGAAAATAACTAATAACAAAAAACTAAAAAAAAAAAAATAACTAAAAACAAGTAAAATTAACTAAAAAATAAATAAAAATAAGTAATAAGTAATACAAATAAGTAAGTAATACAAGTAATAAGTAATACAAATCTTATGATTACAAGCATTGATCCTGATACCAACCTCTTATTTAATGACTTAAATGATTCAAACAGTTACTGTAATTACTACACAGCAGAACAATCAAAGGCACTTCTCAGAGCCAACAACAACATAACTATCTTTAACTACAATATCAGATCTTTAAGCAAGCATTATGATGACCTCCTAGCATTACTAAATTCCTTGCATGCCAATATGTCCATTATTACACTAACTGAAACCTGGCTAAAGCCTGATACTCCAGATGTCTATGCCATTCCTGGTTACACAGCCATACACAACTGTAGGCCAGACCAACAAGGGGGTGGCACAGCTATATACTACTCAGACCAACTAGAATGTATCACTAATACTTGCACAAGGGATGAACATGGGGAATATATAATAGCTAAATTCAAATCCAAATACCTACAAAAACCTCTCACAGTGATAAACATCTACAGAATTCCACAATCAAACATTAGCCAATTTAGTCAAAACCTAGGAAGTATGATAACTGATGCACGCATGAACAAAGATCACTTACTACTCTCAGGTGACTTCAATATAAATCTCCTGCAAGACCAGGACCCACACGTTACTGAATTCACAAACACAATGAGTAACTGCATGTTGCTACCAACAGTAACAAAACCTACAAGAGTTACAGAGACTAGTGTTTCCCTACTTGACCACATCTGGACCAACACCATATCCCCTTTAAAATCAGGCATTACAGATAATACCACAGACCACTACCCTACTTTCCTCATAACAACTCTTGGTAAAATACCCCAAGACACTACTAAAGTCACCTTCAGACTTCACAATGAGGCAGCCATTAATAACTTCACAACAGCAGTAACAAACATTGACTGGCACACTGAGCTAGAAATCTATACAGATATTGGCGAATGTTTTAATAATTTTCTAAAAAAGACCCAATACCTTTATAACAAGCACTGCCCTAAAAAAACTAAACAGATGACAGCTAAGAGACTGAACAGTCCCTGGCTAACACCCAGCATTATCAAATCCATAAATACAAAACACCGATATGAAAAACAGTACAGAATGGGTCACATAACCAGACCAAACAAAACGTTACTCGTCAATCCTAACCAGCCTGATAAGAAGGGCAAAAAAATTGTATTATGAGAACAGATTATCCAACTTACGAGGTGATATAAAAAAGACCTGGAAGACCCTATCAGAAATTCTGGGAACAAAAAAGATATCACGACACAGCAAAATAAAATTAGCTAAATCAGATGAACCCCAACTCCCACCAACAGAAACAGCAAACAGACTCAATGATTTCTTCTCCACTATAGGTCAAAACCTTGCCAATAATATCCCAAGCTCAGATACCCCACCAAACAACTACCTCACTGGCAGCTACCCGAACACACTGTTCCTAGCTCCGACTAACCCATACGAAGTCTCCCTTATTATCAACGCACTGAAAAACAAGGCAGGAGATTTAAATACCTTACCACCCTTTATATACAAAAAAGCGTCACAAGTACTATCACCAATCATTGCAACACTCTTTAACAAATCCATTGAATCCTCCACCTTCCCTACAGTTCTCAAACTAGCAAGGGTCACCCCGATCCATAAAGGAGGAGACCAAACAGAGTTGAATAACTATAGGCCAATATCCAATTTACACCCTCTCTCAAAAATCTTCGAAAAATTAATTCATAAACGAATCCACTCCTACCTCATCTCCCATAACATTCTCAACCCCTGCCAATTTGGATTCAGGCCTAATAAAAATACTAATGATGCTATTATACACATGCTAGAACATATATACACTGCAATAGAGAAAAAAGAAGTCCCACTGGGGATCTTCATTGACTTACGTAAAGCTTTTCATACAGTTGACCATGACTTGCTCCACGTAAAATTGTCACACTATGGTATTAGAGGGCACTCCCTCAACTACCTCAAGTCTTACCTCAGCAACAGAAGCCAATATGTGTACGCAAATGGGGCAAGCTCTTCCGCACAACCAATTACAGTTGGTGTCCCACAGGGAAGTGTCCTTGGCCCTCTTCTCTTTCTCCTATATATAAATGACCTACCAAATGCTTCGCAATTACTCAAACCCACACTTTTTGCAGATGACACCACATACGTCTTCTCTCACCCGAGCCCAGTCACGCTAGCCAATACTGTAAACACCGAATTACAGAAAATATCTACCTGGATGAGGACTAACAAACTTACACTAAACATTGACAAAACCTACTTCATTCAGTTTGGTAGCAGAGCTACAGATGTACCTCTTAACATAACGATAAATGGATCACCTATCACAAAGCTAACAGAGGGAAAATTCTTAGGAAGAGGGGGAAGTTGAGGGGCATACACACAGGTAGAGAGGGGGATGGAGGGACACACACACACACAGACAGAGGTGGAGGAAAGGACACACACACAGGCAGATAGGGGGAGGGAAGGGGCACATACACTGGCAGAGAGGGGGGAGGGACACATATAGGCAGAGAGGGAGGAGGGACACATATTGGCAGAAGGGGGAGGGAGGGACACACACACACACAGACCCAGGCAGAGAGGGGGTGAGGGAAGGACACACAGAGGCAGAGGGGGAGGGAGGGAGGGACACACACATAAGCAGAGAGGGGGGGAGAGAGAGGCACACACAGGCAGAGAGAGGAGGGACACCCACAGGCAGATGAGGGGGAGGGACACACACAGGCAGAGTGGGGTTGAGGGACACACACAGGCAGAGGGATGGAGGGAAGGAGGGAGGGACACACACAGGCAGAGTGTTTATTTTTTAATAGCAAATTTTAATGGCAAATTTACATGGCACTTTCCCACTACCTTCCAGATCCAACAAAGTGGTATTCAAATGGCCAACATATGACTTGAAGTCATTTACATTTACTTTAAATGTCCTAAACCTATCCAACACATATTGAACAAAGGACACATTTTCATCCCACGTATGAACAAATACAATTATAACAGTCAGGTAACCTTTCATAAATATTTTTAAGACATCAATCTGCCTCACTTTGACAATTAAACAATAATACATACCAGGTAGTTTTCCACAGGCTTCCTATTCTAGTTTCCACTTGCTGCCTCAGGTTTGCACTCCCCATGATTTCGACTCACTGCTTCTGGCTACCTCTTCTTGGCTATGGCTTCCCTTACTTCACAATCACATTCATCAACTGTAAGACAGAAACAAATGCCTTTCAAAAATATAAGAAACAAATTATTTCTATAAGAGTGAAAATTCTTAGGAATCGACCTTGATAATACTCAAATTTCAAACACATATACAACAAATTTCCAAAAAAATTTCCAAGACCGTAGGCATACTATCAAAGATACAGTACTATGTTCCACAATCAGCCCTCCTGGCCCTATATCACTCACTTATTTACCCCTATCTCACCTATGGAATTTGTGCATGGGGCTCAACAACAATAAACCATCTCAGACCACTAATCACCCAACAAAAGGCTGCAGTCAGAATGATAACAAATTCCCACTACAGACAACACACTCCACCAATATTCAAAACTCTAAACCTACTCACAATACAAAACATCCATACTTATTACTGCACCTACTACATACATAGAACACTTAACTCTGACATAAAGCCTCCCCTCAAACATCTCCTTACCAACCTTAACAGAACACATGACCATAACACAAGGCACAGATCACTCTTTGATGTTCCTCATGTCCATCTCGCGCTATGCAAAAACTCAATGCACATAAACGGCCCTAAAATCTGGAATTCATTACCTGTGAATATAAAAGAAACACTGTTTATAAATTCAAGTCTCTTCTCAAAAATCACTTACTCACCCACAACTAAATAAATACTGAATAATTGTATCTCATAAATTGTATCTCATAAATTGTATGTCATATATGTATCTCATTATTGTATCTCATAAATGTCAACCTGTGACCCAATCAAACTTTGTTACTATTTAACCCTTAAACGGTCATATACAGTGGAAACGTATATATACAGTTCACATAAGGAATATTGTGAAGTAGATTAGTCCATTTCGTAGTACAAACGCACTTACATAAATACACTTACCCCGTTAAACGTATATATACGTGCGTAGCGCCCCAAACGTATATATACGTTTTATTTTTCATTCGTTCAAAATTGGCGCGATAGGCCTGAGTCGCCTAGACATGAGAGAATGGGTGTGCGCAGTATACAAAAAATCTGGGACACCTGGATACCACATGGTAGGACCAGTTACATTCAGCTCCATCCTGGGTCAACATCATGGCACATCCTCGTGATTCACTCATGCCTCATTGTATTAACACTCTACTATTCGAGTGTTTAGTGGATTTGACACCAATGGGGCCAGTAATATTCAAGGAATTAGTGAAAATATCGACGATAACCCAGATGACCCCCAGCCCATCACCTCTGGGGTAGTGACACCTGTCCTAGGGCCAAGCACCTCTGGGGTAGCCAGTGTGGCCACATCAGACCCTAGGCCAAGCACTTCTGGGGTGGCCAGTGTGGCCACAGAAGACCCTGGGCCAAGCACCTCTATAGTGGCAAGTGTTACCCATAGGCAACTTTGCAAGAGGAAACTATCATTTTCCTGGTGTTTTAGTAGTGATAGTGAAAGTGATGTAAGTGATGATGAGATTGATTTTATGCCAATTGAGGATTCGTCTAGTGATAGTGATGTTCATTATTCACCAGTGAAACGTACTTTTAGGTGTCGTTATCTACGTTCAGGCAGTGTGCCATATGCAATCCCCAAGGGTCGTGGCAGGTCACAATCCAAAACCCCGGCCACTGATAGTGAAAGTGATCACAAAGGGGAGTATGCGGGGATGGAGGAAGTAGTGGTGGGTGGCATTGTGCCTGGACCACATGGCGCAGTGGGTGGACAGACAAAGGACCGCCCGGCACTCCCTCAACCATGTGCTGCCTCCACTCCTCTCCCTCCTCCTCCTGCCCCCCCTCGCCCCATGCCACAGGTCCACCCTGCACCATGTGATTGTGAGTGGAACTGGACACAAAGTATATTCGTGCCAAAGCCTTGTGATTTTGATGCTAGTGGAAGTGGTATCCAGCCAGAAAGTCCCATAACGAATGAGTCTACAGAGTTAGACTATTTCCAGTTGTACTTTGACGAGCCTATAATGAACTTGATAGTGACTCAGACAAACATTTATTACCAATATGTCATGAACAACACAACAGAGGTTGGAGAATCATCACGGCTGCACAGG